>NW_009601603.1:10767-13929 GCF_000690535.1 Cariama cristata | reverse complement strand
CTGGAATGGGGTTGTATTTTGAAAAGGGGGGGGGGGGGAACAATTAAATGATACTTTCACTTTACTAGGCTGATTAGAAGCAATTCAGGTGCCTCAAGTGATGTAAAGTTTTAAATCTATTGATTAAATTTGCATCTCTTAATTTAGAAATGATCATCCGTGTGGAGTGTAGCCTAAACAGCACAATCTTTAAGTATTGATTTTTAATATATCAAATGTACTAATTAAAATTGGTATTTTGTAGATTGCATTTTAAATATTAATATTTGCTCAAATTTTAACCACTGACATCTATGATATTTTGCAGAATTATATGGGTCATCACATGTTACTCCAGTAGAGAAAGAAAGTAGAAGTAGCTGTTTTTAGTACAGAACGTGAAGATGAGGCCACATAACAGAGAAATGCAGAAAAGGTCCAAAAGACTGTTTTAGTTGAATGCAATGGTTCTACCACTGCATGGCACTGATCACATCCAGTCTTGATTAGTTCATTCCATAGTAGAGAATCATGAATAAACAGGTTGAATAAACTGGCTTCAGCATTATGTCCCTTAGAGTTGCAGTCTGACAGAGTTATGCGAGATGTTCACCTGTTTTAGTAGTGAATTCATGCTCAGCAGCACCTCTTTGGAGGTTCTTTCTGGCAATCACGGACACTTTCATCATTAGAGAATTATTCCACATCAGTTCACCTTGGTGATTTAGATCTGTTTTGCTTGGTAGAAAGACAGCACAGCAGAATTTGATTTGCATTTGTACCTTCTTCACAGACCTTTCAAATATTTTGAGATTTGCAGTATTATTGCCTTTTGAAGTATATTTTTGCCTTCTGCTTGGAACCAGAGAGATGGAGTTTTAAGCTTATTTTTTTCAGCTGATAGAGCGCATTTCAAATTATTTACTATCTAGTAAAACATTATTGGCTCTTCAAGTATAACTATCTTTTCTAGTCCTTTATCCTGATTCTCCATGCAGAAACAATATACTCCTGAAATGTATTGTGTTGGATGTAACATGTTCCCTATAGACAAGGAAAGTTTAAATGAATAAAATATAAATTAAAGCTGTATTGCATGAGTAATTAAGAAACCTGTTGCTCACCATTACGCAAAGGATATATGAAGAATAGGATCTATAAAAAGCCATAGATCATTTAATGAAAATGAGAGTGGACATTGGCAGTGTTCATTCTTTACTAATATCATCCAAAGAATCTCATTGTTATTGAAAGATTCCTATAACGGACAGAGAATAAAGACATAAGGGGGTAACGTACTCATGAAAAAAGAATAATGTTACAAGCAAAAAGACATAGCAATTTATGTAGAGAACGGGTAAACAGCAAAGCTTATTAGAAAATTAAATATGTTCTTTGCCTCACTGTCCTCTGAGCTGTTTGGTGATTTGGCGGCAGTGATTTAGATGTCCTAATTTAGTGTAAGATGAATTAAACTTACTTATTTCCATTGACTGTAATGGGCACCCAGCCAACTAGTTTGAATGTGCATGCCTATATTGCACAAGTCAATACTTGGCAGATGAAATTATCTTCTATAATCCAAACTAATTGAACACCGACCCAAGATCAATCACCAGGTTTGGGAGGGCTCAGAAATATGGAAAAGAAGAAAAGCTGAGCTTTTGCTGCCACTTAGCGAAGGCTTCAGACTATGCTCATCTGCAGGGTGGATGGACAGGTCCTCAGTGTAGCTGTGCATGCTCAGCATCTGACTGTCCCTATGACGGCAGATCTTGCTGTGATGTCAGCAATGAGCAGATGTGGAAAAGACACATGTTCTTAAAAAGGTCTAATGTTGTAGGCACTATGGGATTTCAGGAGATTCAAGGTGGGTTAGCCAGGGCCGTTCTAAGAGCGTTGGCGCATCACCTTGCCTTGGATCCACTGAGGAGTCAGATGAGAGCTGGGCCAGGTGCTAGGCCTTTGACTCTTTGCAAACTTGAACCCTCTAAAATCATATAAGCAAATGGTGAGCATTCACATAATACTTTTCAGCCCTGCTTCTATTGTTGTACGTCCCTAAATACAGCTACTGTTATCTCAGGTGGACTTCACTGGGCATTTATGTTCTCTTTAAACATATTTTATATTCAAGCAAATAGCGATGTAGTTTTTATTGCTGTCAGAAAGCATGAAAAGGAGAATAATACTGAAAAGAGACTCCAGCTTCTTTTATATTTAGCCTGAAATGAATCTTCTTTAATGAAAGTGTTTGGCTGAAGTCTTTAAGTACGTGTAAGTGATACATTTTTCCCAATCATAACATTCATTATTTTCAATTGGCAATATGCATATTTCATTAAAAAGAAATACATAAGATGCTCAAACTCTGTGATTACTAGGGAATTCTGTGCAAAGAATTTATGAGATAATGTTTTCAGGCTTGTCAATAAAGCCTAAAGCCCTGCTGTGCTGAAGTTTACATCACATGCTGCATATACTTTTCTGGGATGAACCAGCAGAATATAATATTATGACCCAGCTTTACTTTCCTGTATTTAACACTTACCAAATGAGTCATTTATCCTATACTAAAAGCACTGAAGGAACAAAAAGCAGTAATTGATAACATCATAATAAAATAGAGTTGCATTTAGAGCAAATAACAATCTGCAGGTAATAGAATAGTCGTGCAGATCACAGGTGTGACTGCTGACTTGGGAGTATCGTTTGGTTATATGGACGCTCTTGCAGATATGTGATTAGAGGAAAACACTTTAAAATGCTAACAGTTGTATTTGTATTCTTGTTCAGTACCTTAAAACCCTTTCCTAATTTTTAGAAAAAATCAAATCCAAATACATGTCTGCTGAGCAGAGACTTTAAGAAGCTGAGCATTTTCCCCAAAATTGAATTGCGGATGATTAACAGATAGAACCTGGAAATAGAATTGCTGAAAAGGGAAGTGTTTTCCAATAAAGCAATATATTTAGAAAAAGGGAAGAGATTTAGTAGACACAGTACGGACTCTTTCATTTAAAGCACACCAGATATTTGCACATTACAGGTGATAGTCACCTGGTATATCTGATTTGTGATCAGTATTTCAGCTGCCATATGGGAACAGCTTTGGGGTCCTCAAGAAAAAGCAGCAGTACTTCTGCTTGGGCAGTTCCAGCTCTCTCTAGTCTTATTACCTTG
>NW_009601603.1:0-10757 GCF_000690535.1 Cariama cristata | reverse complement strand
TCAGAGATCTTTCAGGTTTGGTATGCTGATAATTTTGCAGGGGAGGTTGAGCAATAAAAAAACCCCTAGCCTCAAATTACTTTAAAATACACCCAAAGCGGTCTCTTATATTGGCAATTTTTATACCCAATTCTTATTTTAAAATTGCAATAGATGCGTTTTATGTACTAGAGATTAAAAAGAGATATAGTAGATGCAGTTTTGACTCTCCCTTGATGTAGGACTCTCATTTTGATAACAAGATGTCTTCGCCTTCTAACTTTCTCTCTCTCTCTCTCTCTCTCTCTCACTACCGTATCATACTTATAGTCTCATTTTTAAATTTATGTTTGCATTCTATTGTCTGTTTTCATCTTCTTAAATCGCATGCAAATATTTGTGTTACCTCAAAGAAGGCAAGGGTTCGATAATTCTGTCTGATAAAGATTTCCTCTTCTCATTATGCTGCTTCTGAAGTCTAACAAACAAGAAATACTCTTTAGCTAGTCACTAGGCCCAAATAAGCTTCAATGCTTAAGTAAACACAGCTGGGAGCATGGTAACTGTGATGGAGAAAAAACAACTCTGATATAAATGAAGTCATGTTTCTTGCAACCATTTTAAGTTACTACATTTGAGCCTGTTACAAAATCACACTTGTAGTTATGACAAGCTTTGTTTGATTTTACGTTGTTTTAACAGTTTTCAGCTCAGGCAACAAGAAAATAATGTAATTACTTAGAGTAGTTGCTTATGTAGACTTAATTCTAGATTATTGCCTTAGGCTGTCTAAACACCTGGATCAAAATCTTGTTCTTCCAACTTCAAAGAATTTAGTGCTGCAGAGTTTAGTGGAATGGGTGGATGTATTTAAAAGTATTTAAGAAAATGCACAATATGCTTTGAAATACTTGATATCACTGCTGAGAATTTGTTGACTTTTCAGAATTTCTGCATGGATTCTGAAATGGGGACTTTCAGGGGGTCCACATTAAAAACTCACTGTGAACAACAGAGTTGGAAAGTTACCTGAAACAGGAATTATTCTGTAAACTAAGGTTATTCCCCTTCTCATCCCACCAAGCAAAGATGAGTGTGAATCTAGTTTTCTTCTTTTCAAAATGTAGGAATTAAAAGTGACACGGGAACACTGTAGTAAGAAGGTATGTAGGATGCAAGTAAAAAGAATGACTGTAATTGAATGTACTTTGAAAGAAGAAAACTTAATGTAGAAAATTGTGTTGGAGATCTTGTATAAAGCAATCCACACAAAGTAGGTGGAAAGCAGTAGGTGTCTAGAAAGCAGTGATATTTTAAATGACAGTGGAAAAGCACACGTGCACTTCATTTTTGTTTTCCTTTCAAAGGTTCTCTTCTATTCTTTCTCCGGTTTGTGTTTGCAGATCTCCAAAATTACAGTGATTTCTGTGCAGCCTAGGCTTCTCCCAAACTAGAAAGATATCTTGAAATAAATTAAAGTCTCTACCTCACTTAAAGTTTGAGTCAGGTACTTGAGCTCCTGGCACTACATGGACACAAATGCTGCTCATGAGCATCTGCAAGTTGGGGTCCCTTCACATGAAAATCAGCCTTGGGTAAAAAAGCAAACTTTCCCTGACAAGTTTGATCATTTTTAAAAATTGAACTTAATTCAATGCTTACTCTGTGGTTTCCAGAGAACAGTTAATTTTTCTTTTGGGGGGGGGGCGGGGAGGTCTGTGTGTTGGCTGTGGTGATGGGAGATGTTGCAATACAGCCCCAGCTTGAGCTGGGTAGTAATATGGGAGTTCCCAAAGACAACATTTTTGCAGGTGGATTTCTTATCTCTTTCTTAGCCTTTTTCTCTCATCCCTCAGGGTCCAAGATTTTGCTAAAGTTTTTTCTAAAAGTAGAAGTTACCAGTATGCTTCATGACTTGACAGTGTCCTTGCCTGTTGCAGATGCTTTACCTTTGTAACAGCCTCATTAAGCCTCCGTGACACCCAGTGTGCTGATGACAAGGAGACACTTCCTCCTCTGAAGACCAGCTCCCAGCTCCTCAAAAGTTTTCAGAAGTTCCGGCTGAAATGATGGGAAGTTAACTGCCTTAATCCATCTGGACTCACATGTTGTGCTATACTGCCCATGTTGAAAATAATAGGACCACATTTTAAGGGTATGGTTCTAGGCATGTGTGAAAACCATGGGCAACTCTCCAGGTACTTGGATACTAGAGTGACAGAGGCTACATCAGCTCTTGCTTAGACAGACAGCTGAACAGATTTCAAAAGCAAGGCCTCCAAAATGTGTCTTTTGTAATACATTGCTGCTTTTTAACAGCTTGTAGGTGATAGCTTTTAAAACCTGAAGCATATGAATAATGCAAATAAAAAAACGTTGCACAGTAATGTTGATTCAGTAACACTTTATGTGCTCATTAGCTAGTGTGCATTATAATTGAACACTTACATGTGACAGCCACGTGAATGCCAAATGAATACATTATGATTAACGCTGTTACAATGAATACCAAATGAATTTTTAGTGACTGAACACTTGCCATTTTCCCGTTGAATTCTGTGGCATGCAAAGTTTTGATTCTTTTTAAAAATAGGTTTTGAAGCGGTGATATGAATGGCGTTTTGTATTGTAACATAGAACATGCTTAGGTGGTGCTAAGTCATTATTTCTCCAAGACTTCATGACAATGTTGTTGACTGTTTAAAAAAAGAAACAGGTAAAGAAACTGTTTTCCTAGAAACAAGTGAAGAATTATTCATTTGCACCTCTTATAAGATTCACTCAGCAGCGATCCATGGACCCTAACCAGACATCACAAGGAAAGGGAAATGGGGATGACTGCTAAAGCAAGAAGTCATTTTTCTTTTTGCAAACCATGGCTCTGGAGTGACGGGAAAATTGAATTAAAATGTTTTATTGTTGTCATGGTTGGATTAAACACTGCTTGAATAAACAAACAAAAAGTTCACACTTTAAATACAAACTTTGTTCTTTAGTGAAGTGAACGATGCTTCCATCAAGTTTCCCAGCCTTCAGGCGCTATTTATCTGCAGGGAGCAGTTGTCACTGCTGCTACCTTATTACCCTGTATGCATAGTAATTTGTTTTATAAAAGGCCCTACAGAAATGAATGGAGCTGCTTGGGGAAGTGTTTACCAATGACTGCAAGAATTCTATGGCCAGGTCCGTGCTGAAACACCACCTCGTCTAACGAAAAAACCCTTGGTGCAAAGGGTAAGTCCTCTTCTCAGACTTCAGAGGTTTTTATATTTCAGAGACGCAACTAAAACTGAAAAGGCGTCCGCGCTTCTGGAGGACAGAAAGGACCTGAAGGATACAAAGCGGGACTGTGTTAGCACTTGGAAATACTTATGTGAAGTCATTTTTACTCTGCTTTCATGAGCTACACTAAATGTCCTGTGAAGCACATGACCGTGGACTGGTTGATCTCTCCTGACCTGTGAACTTCCAGAAAAAGAACACAGGTTTGCTCCTGAGTCCAGTAACACCAAGTGCCACTCCTTAAATTTTACTTTTTTTTTAGAATTCACTCTCTAAATTGATATAAAAAATTTATAGAGTTGGTCTCTTTATGTTTATTGCAAGAGACTCTAAAAAATAAAATTATATGAGCAAGATTAGGCAGTTTGCTAGCCAGGTATTCTGTGAGAAACTGCTGTAAATTAGGAAGAAAGTTGTGTTCCATAAATAACGGCTAACTGTAGAGAACAACAATGCCACTCCTCATGGCAGCAGCAGAAATACACAGTGGTAACAAGAGAGGAAAAAACTACTGGGGTTCTTAGGGAAAAAGAAGGGAAGGTCAGGGAATGCTCCGGGGCATTCCTCTTTCCTTCCCTGCTTTCCCCCTTCACCCCTGCAGACCCGCTCAGGTGTTGTCCTGTGGTACAAAATACTTAGCTGGGTGGGGATGAAGGCAATTTTTGCCCATGTTTGATTTAGACACGGGGTGAATTTTAACCCGAAATGAGTTTGTTTCAGCCTATGAGGCTTTCAAAGTGTAATGTTTCTAATCTCTCTCTTTTTGCCCTCAGTTCCCTCAATATGTTACCTGAATTGCATCTCCAGCATGATATAACTTTGATAGTTTTTCTGCTTTTCTCATTCCTCAATCATATTAAATTCTCTCTGAGAGTTTTTCCATCATCCAAAA
Organism: Cariama cristata; assembly: GCF_000690535.1. NCBI lineage: Eukaryota > Metazoa > Chordata > Aves > Cariamiformes > Cariamidae > Cariama > Cariama cristata. Next base: position 6,604 of record NW_009601603.1, on the reverse strand, counting down.
TACTAATTTCCCGATGTTTTGTTTCCATGGCCAATGTAACCTCTGTAAGACCTCAAATTAGGTTATTTTCTCAAAAAAGTAAGATAAAGATTTAGGTTCCTCCAAAAAAAGTTGAAGTTCATCCAAACAGGTATGTTCATGACACAGATGGGTCAAAGTGAGTCTGGTTCACAGGAATTAAATGAGTAGACCCAAATCAGGAGGTCTGTGATCCTGCTTACACAGAAGAAAATCATAGTCTTATTTTAACTCACTACAGTAAATATCTAGTTCCAGCAGATAACTGCAGATTGAGTCTTGTTACATACAGCACACAAGAAATTGGTCTGAGGAAGCTGCAACCTGAACAGCAAGATGGAGAGACAGACAGACAGACTTGACAGAACTGTTGAGGACTTGAGGTGCAAACACTTTGCACAAGGTCACAAAAACTGTCTGCTGCTGAGCCAGATCTTGCCCTTCCCAGACCTTGTCCCGTGTCTTACTCACAAAATCACCACTCTTTTCTTATGCCAACTCCAGGCATTTTTCTAACACAGTTAAATTTAATCTCTGTTCTACACTGCAGTGTATTGGAAAACTGCATTAATGGGTGGGCCCAAGGATAAATGAAGGGTGCATACCCTGGGTAAATTTGGAAAGAGCAACTTTTATTTATACGTACCAGCAAATGCCTGTAAACTTCCCCTGTAGAGTTATTTTGGTCTGCTAGCACAAATTTGTCAGCTGCTGAGAGATATTTCTGTGAGCAGAGAGGAGGATGCTTTTCTGGGCTGGAGCAACACAGGCGCAGACCAGTGGGCTTCCCACTTTGGGGCTCCTAGGGACAGGCGACCTCCCAGCACCATCAGGGCCCCTCTCTCGGGTCTGGATTTTGAGCTGTTGATCAGCAAACGCCAGCAGCGCAGCCCTGAGAGAAGCACAGTGGGTCAAAGATCGGTATTTTGCGTTCTGTTTTAGTTTTGTTTTCATAGAGGGATGAAGCGATTATAAAGATCAGTGGAGCTACCCTGAATTTTTGAGTTTTTATACTACAGTTGCTTCCTCAGACAGAGTGCCTATGTCTTTTCGGGGGCCTATAGACACTTAACAAATGGTCTCAGGGTTGTCTTCCACTTTTCTTCTATGCCATTGTGCTCTTATTGCGCTCTTTAACTTTCAAACATTATTTAAAATGCTATTGGCTTGGACATCTTGTTAGGTTTCCATTAGTAATATCTATTTCGTATTTTAGGTTTTTCTTTTAAAAGGTGATGGTGTTCCACCTTATGGTGAACTTGTGTATCTCCTGGCAAACAAGAAGAGATCTAAAAGTAAACCAGCCAGACAAATCTTGGGTATTCTTTGCTGCATTTAATGATGCTATTGGTTTGCTGATTTTATTTTTTTTTTTTTGAGAAAGAAGGAGCTGATTCAGAAATTAGCACCCTTGTTAGTCTTTAAGTTCCATACTATAATTTTTCCTGTTAGTTTATATAGAAGGAACTTTCACTGTGTTGCATAGAAATGATGAGAAAGATTTTAACTTAGAGTATACAATAATATCCACTTAAACTTACTACCTCTAGTAGACCAACGTTTGTGAAAGCTTCTCTTCTGAGACTGTATTTTTCAACATTTTCTCTTGTGTGACAATTATTTCTCAGGTAAGTATGTGGAAAAACACACACTTTTGAGGAGGCAGTAGGAGAGAAATGTGCCTTGCTCTTCATTAACGAATGGCTGTGCCTTGCTATGTGCAGAATAAAGACCTGTTCTGCATCCCCAGTTAAAAGCGTGGGGAGGAGGAGGTCACTCCATTCTTTTAAGCTCAGGAGTTATTACAGCTTTCTGTACACAGGGATGAGTGAGCTCCAGGGAATGAATATGAACCCATTTTGTGCAGACAAGTGGTAAGAGATGGATGAAGATGAAGAATAAACAGAAGCATAATTCACCAGCGTACCTGATGGCATAATGACATTGATGTTTCTTGGCTCATATATCACCCCAGGTGCAGATATATGTCACTTCATTTCTGTCCAGCACAACGGAGAGCCCGTGAGCGATATGATGACTTTTTAAGTCACTATCTCTCAGCCAGGTTGCTTTGGGGGCAATGCAATTACATGCTCTTCCGCCTATGGGCTTGATAGCAAACTGACACTCCCGCCCTCAGCTAGAGCAGCGATCAGTTAAGGATGACAGTGTTGCGTAAACAGGTAAGTTAGTCCTGTACCTTGTCTGTCCTGCGGTGCTGTATCGGCTTCACCTCTTCCCCCTCTGCCGCAGCGAAGCCTGTGGCCAATATGGCTAACGTTACCTTTCTCAAATTCCCATGATGCAGACGTCAAATACCTAGTACCTCCTACAAGGCGTAAGTCTAGATTTTTCCCTCTATTTCACAAATACGCAGATCTAGTCTGTTCTTTCCAAATGTGGCAGATGAAGATCTTGTCTAGATACTGAACATGAAGCTGTTGACAAGTAAGAAGGGCAGGCTGAATTTCAGATAGGCTTAGAGGATCTTAGATGTTCCTTAGGGGGTCTGACCTTGTGTTCCTTACCCCTCTCAATCTTTTTTTTTTTCTCCTCCTAATGGACTCATGTGGAACTATGCCTAGGGACAATGCACATGACTAAGAGTTGCAGGACCAAGACTGTATTTTTTGTGACACAATGTAACGTTGCCAGTAGGCCACATCAACACATATAAGAATTGGAAAATCCTGATGTATATTGAGCATTGAATTTTCACAGTAAATCAACAAATCTAAGTAAAGTCAGATCTCAATTACCCACACAAGATGCACTCTTGTTGATGTTATTCAGAACATGCATTTTATTGCCTTGCAAACATCTGAAAGCAATTCAGTTTTCAACAACTTTAGGCTTTAGTATGGCATAATGGGTTAGTTTTGTAACAACAAGCTGAAATATTGACTGTCATGGAATTGACTGTCAAATTGAACTTTGTGGGTTGTGTTTCGTTTACAAATTAAAACTGTCTTCTCATTTTCAGCTCTGCATACAACATCTGTGTTCTGAGAAACACATAATTTGAAAACTGTGTACCCCAACATGAAAAAAACTGCTCCTGAACACTGCGATTAAATGTAGGACTAAAAAGCCACAAATGCCACCCACATGGGACAGGGTGGCTTTTCTGTAATCCAAGGCATTTCTTCTACCTTTGATGTCTGGACATGAAAAAAAACTGGCACTGAAGTATAATTTTAAAATAATCCAAATGTGTTACAACAGACAACATCATTGTTTGACTACGTGATGAATTTTGCTGCCAATCTCTAATATTAATAAATAGACCCTTTAAAATGTCTCAAGAATGCAGTCTCATGGACAGCTCTTGGAAACAAGGTACAAGCGCTATTCTTTTATTACAACTCCTGGAACATCAGCCATGATGCAATATATGAGTCTGAAAAAGTAAGTACAAAGCTCATGTTGTGTCATGTAGTTGAGCTTTTATTTACAGAAATAATTAGAAAGCTCATGATAAGAATACTCATACATGTATGAAAGGCCTCTGATACAAATGGAAGTTTTGCTTGTTTTGAGGAAAAATCACTGGACACAATGTCATTCTTTCACCCTGAAATGAGACTTAATTTGGTTTACATTACACATCATTTATATACAATTACGTTTCATTCAAATATAGGTCCAGCTTGATTGATAGCCCCTTATCAATAAGGGCTATAAGAACACTCTTTAAAATTTCAGTCTATAGTGTGTCAATTAAGGTATGACTTTTATGCCCATTGCTCCAAAAGCATATTTAAAAACCAGACATCAGAAACAGATGTGGTTTTTGACTGGTGTTTTAACTAAGTATTTTACACCCTTGTACACCTCTTCTATATGAATTAGAAATAATCATATCTTTTTCTCAGTCACTGACTGCACTGGTGTACCAAATACCAGCATCTAGATAGGGGACAGTGCCAATGGAGGAGAGTGACTCCTGTTGTTTACTTCAGGTTTAGCCTGGGACCAACATATTTTTTCTTCTACAACACTGTCTGGTTTAATCTGTGTCATTGCTAGGGATTACTGGGAAGAACAAAAATACTTGTGCTTCAGCAAGCTGACAGGTCCCTGGCTCATGGTATTAATCATGGATGGTTCTCTAGCACTGTACCACAATTTTCCAAAGCAGGTTTCTTGAGCAGATATAATATACCAAAAAAAGATACAGAAACATATGGTAATCTTATCAAATGCCTACGCTTACAGTTACAGGAGGAAAAGCATTTTTAGAGGAGAGGATACTGAAAGGCAATGGTTTATTGCACATCATCAGCTTGAGCCATCTCAATTTTTCCACAGTAGGAAATCTGATCTAGAGCATATGGTGAGTTCACATGCAAAAGCATGATAGACTTAAAATGGCAGTTCTTAATTAACACCTTATTAGTGTTCAGGTGCTAGCCATGTTTAGCAACAGCATGAAATAGATAGCCTAGATTTTTACATTCAGAATGGTATTACACCTGTTTAAACACATTTAGCTACTTAAATTGGGATTGATTTTACTAATGACAGTAAAGCATAGCACAGAACTTTTACAATGCTAAATTATGCTATACTTTTGAAATCCTTGAACTATCTTTTGGACTAATGGAAATAAAAACAAAAATCTATGTCAATGTCCTACAGATGTTCTGCAGGCTGCACTTGCTTTTTCCACACATAATTTTTAGATAAAATATCTAAACTCACCAGAAGTTTGACAAACATAACTGCAGCACTGTTGCTAAGTGTTCTCTGTAAGCAGTCTGTATTCAGTTTACACATAGTTACAATCAGAGAGTAAAACAGGAAAATGACTTCTAGTTAGACACTTGAAATACTTTTTTTTTCTAAGATTGATTTTATCAAACCAAAGATTATGTTACGTATGATTTAGTCCTGTCACATGTACATCATAGAGTAAGAATTACAGGATGAATAGGGATGAAGGAAAAGCTATTACCTTACAAAAGAGGCCCTGAAACACCAGAAAGGTAGTATTAATGACAAAAAAAGCCTTGGTTTGCCTGAATCGTTTATCTGCTAAGCATCTCTAGACTGTTCATCTAGACTATTTCACAAGGTACGCTCTAGCTTTCCATTTGACATTTCAAATAAAACCCAAACACTGTTAACAAAATTGTTGTAAACAAAAGCAGCAGGAGATCAGTCTGCCCAGTGGTGGATAACAAGTACTCAAGATTTACTATGTAGTAACCACATTGGAAGACTAGTTCCACCACAAAACCAGAAAATGATGTTCTTGCTGAGTGAAAGTGTTACACACAAACTTCCAAGACACTATCTGTTTTGGGGGGGTGATTGCTGTTACTTTCCTGTCAATTTAAACGTAAAAATTTAAGGCATTTAACAGTCTTTTGCTTAGCCAGAATGTCCTCAATTGTTCAGGGTGGGGTTGGATTTCTACCAAGCAATAACCAGAGAGAAAATCATTAGTTGCAAACAGTGTAGATGAGTCTTTAGGATAAAGAGGATGATTTAAAACACCTGGACTGCCTGAAAACCAAGCCCACCTGATTGTTAATCAGCCCTTTCTGCTGAGTACTGTTTGATCTTCATGAGATGCAGGAGCTGATGGGAAGAAGAAAACAGGATACACAAGCTAAAAGCCATCAGAAATTGTAAGTTATTTTTTTGGATTACTGAATAATAGCTGGTTTCCATTGTTTTGCATGTGGTAAAATATGTTGATAGAGGGAAGAAAAAACAGGCAAAAAAAAGAAAAAAAAGGTGTTCTTTTTGTTGGTAGTGATGTGAGATAGGATGTTTTCGGTTTGCCCAGAGCTAGGACCTAACTGAATTTTCAGAAACATGTAACATGAGGTAAGGTGCATGTTCAAATCAATACTAATATTCTTTCTAATTTGTTTAATGTCTGGAACAGAGTAAAAGCAAAGCTGGGGGGCAAAAACCCAAAACCTGTGATGAATGATATATCTGGCTATTGTTTTTTCTTTCTGTGGTCAAAATCATGTGAATGAATGCTACCTGTTTTTTAGGGGGGGGGGCGGGGATTCACTGATATTGTTGTGTTTTTCACTGATATTGTTGTGTTTTTTTTTTTTTTTTTAATTCCATGAGTATCTATAAATAGTTGTGTTCAGGTTTGAAAGTTCTGTGTTGGTTTTGGTTTTTTTTTTTTTAAACAACGCTAGTCACGTAACATCACTTAAGTTCCTTAAATGAATAAATTTAGGGAATAGGAGCACTTCTAGTACAAGCTGTTGCCCAAAATGGCAGCTTGAGCGAGCAAAGAGAGTGTTATAGAGATAAACTGATTGATTAAAAAAGTGTTGTTACATTTAGAGGTTTGAATATTCACCAGAAATGAACACAGAAGTTGCATGTTTCTTCATTAGCTTCACTGGAAAGTAGTGTGCCTAAGCAAATTAGTTAAAGCTGTTTAGAGAACTAAATATGACTGCAGGAGGATAATTTTAGTGTCTAATCTCGCACAGTTATACCAGGCTAATTTTATTCTCCCTTTTCCCTTTTTAACTCAATGCATTTATATAAAACCAAGATAACTTACTTTCCCACTTTATAAATATATATAGAGAGTGTTATATAT
>NW_009601602.1:0-295 GCF_000690535.1 Cariama cristata | reverse complement strand
TGCCCTGGGGGGGGCGGGGGGGAACAGGGCGATGGTGGGGTGACGATGGGCATCCTGCGCTGAGCGCCACGCTGGGCACCTGGTGCTCAGTGCAGCAATGGGCATCCCATACCCGGGGTGGTGATGGGCATCATCCTGCACCTGGGGACACGGTGGGCAACCTTCCCTCGGGGTGATGCTGAGCACCCTGTGCTTGGTGCAGTGATGGGCATCCCATACCCGGGGGGGTGATGGGCATCATCCTGCACCCAGGGCTGTGATGGGAACGCGACACTCAGCGCGCTGCGGAGCACCC
>NW_009601601.1:7641-9806 GCF_000690535.1 Cariama cristata | reverse complement strand
AGGCGCACACATCCACCCCCTGCACATACTTTTATTCCCCGGACAGACATATGCCCATCACCTCACCAGTCAGGTTTGGACACCCCCCTGCTCTCAGCATCACCATCCAGTCCCCAAAATCCTTCTTTCCAGCCTAGATACTTTACATCCCAGATCCCAGGCAGTGTCTGGAGCACCCAGGTGTCCCTGTGTCTGATCTCTGTCCCCTCCGGGGACGGGCTGAGGGACATGTACACGGTCCATGGTGACAGCTCCGGCACTGTGAGGACCGCAGGACACGGGCACCCCGGGGCAGTGCCCACCTCTGCAGCCATGCCCACTCCACATCTCCCAGGTGCAGAGAGCACCCTGGACCCACAGAGGGGCCTGACACCCTTTCCCCCACCCGAGGGTGAGCCCTGCCAACCCTCCTGCTGGAGGGGTACCCTCTAGCTCCCTCTCCCACAGCACGGGGTATGAAGCCAACACAACAAAGCCCACTTTTCCCTTCCCATACCCCCTCCCTGGTCAGCAGAACCCACCCAGCACCCGTTGCGGGTCCCCGCTGCAGGGCAGGCAGAGCTGAGGGTGACGCTGGTGGTCCCCCAGCCTCCGTACGCAGGAGGGGCAGGCGGGGGCATCTGGGGATGGTGTGGGGATTCTGGCAGCTGGCATCAGCTGTTACCTTGTACATTGTCCCAGTATGAGATGGGGGGGGTCCCAGCACCATGGGAGCAGCCAGCAGGATACGGCCCCAGGAGAAACCCTGCAGCCATCCGGTGCTGACCTTCCACGAGTGGCTCTGGGGTGCTCCAGGCAGTGGGACAGGGGGTGTGTGAGTACGTGCCCATGCGCAGGGGACGAGTAAGAATCTAATCAGGGTCCTTTTCCTTAATAAATCATTCGTCTTAATCCAACGCCCTCCTTCCTGCTCTAATAACTCCCGGTGCTGGGCCCCACAGCCACAACAATGCGGCTAATGGAACGATTTATTTTCATAATGGTGCTGGTGGCGAGAAGGGGCGGTCGGGGTGGGGGCAGCATGCTCCGGGGCAGGAGTTTCTAATTAGTGAATGAAATTTGATGTAAGGCTGGAGGAAGATGGATTCGCTGCCTGACAAGGGGCCTTTCAGCTCATCAAAGTGCCCGAACAGGGAGGTAAATTAAATTATTTCTAATTCTTTACTAACCTCCAGGGAGTCACCCTTCCACCAGCAAAAGGTGCGTCCGTTCCTGAAATGATGAGGCACTTGAAGGACTGAGGTTGAGTAGAAGGGACCAGGGTCTGTGAAGGGATGGGGATGACAAGATGGGATGGGGTGGGATGGGACAGCGGAGCGGGACAGGCTGCCACTGACCTTGCTCGAAAAATGGTGGGAAAAAGGATGAGAAAAAAGGTGGTCACGGAGGGAAGAGTTGCAAATGGTCAATAAATAAACAAGTCCAGGGGCTAATGACTAATTTCCAGCAAGTTTTCAATCCATGCCTGTCACCTAACCAGACCCGGAGCAGGGCTGAAATGCAGCCGGTGCTGGAGTCGAGCAGAGCAGCCTGGCAGTGAGGAAACAGCATCCCAGCCCTCAGGGGGTTTGAGCAAGGACAGGACCTGGTTTTGAATGGGTGACTGATGCTGAAGCAGTCGGATGGTCCAGTGCAGGGGAATGCTTCAGCAAAGCCCCTTGTTCTCATGGTTCTGTACGATTTCAGGCCAATGCCGCTGATGTTAGTGCTCGTGGTGTGAAAGCTGTTCTTGGGAGCCACAGTGTTTTTGCCTAAATCCCCAGCTCCTGGAGTCCTGTGATGGAGACTCAATTTTTACAGGGAGTAAGTACACTCCCTCCTAGCACTCCTGCTTGCAGAGGGACCTTGCAGTACCAACCTGCCACTAGCCCAGATGTCCCCAATACCAGAGCGCAAAGAAAAAGGCTTGGTGCTATGGCTGAAACCAGCCCCTGGCTCTCCCTGGAGCAGGGAGCATTACAAGCTGCCCTGAAAGAACCCAAGGTCGCCCCACAGCTCCCCTCCCTGCGGGGCCAAGGAAGCCCATTCAGGGACAGCAGGCAGGTTCCCAGGGGACTTTCCATATGAAACCATGGTCCGCATTTCCCACAAGATCTCCTGTCCTCTGCTCAGCACCACCGAGCAGCCGCAGTCACAGCATAGCTCAGGGAGGGGAATAAGGGGGC
>NW_009601601.1:232-7600 GCF_000690535.1 Cariama cristata | reverse complement strand
GTGGTGCTGGGGGCTTGCTGCAGGCTGGGGAGCATGGTCCCCTCCCCATGGCTGAGCTAGGTGGAGCTGGGACAGGCGCAGAGCCGACTGTGCTGACCCAACGCTCCAGGAATTTAATTTGTTTAATATATTCCCTGGGAAAGAAGAAAATAAATAAGTGGCACCTTGCGTGCCCCCATGTCTCACTCTCGCAACGGAGGTGTCAGCTTAACGAGCCGAAGCCCTCAGCCTGATTAACCAGCCGCTGCTCCCACTAATAGGGAGCCGCCGAGCAGCGTGATTGATGTACGGGGATTGATGTGCGTTAGGCCCGCAGCCTGGCACTGCGCTGCCGGGCAGGGGCACCCTGCCCACCCCAGCCCCCTTGCTCCTGCCCTCCGTACCCAGGCCCAGGCCCAGGGCAAGGGCAAGTCAAAGGCTCCCTCTTGCCCAGGGGTGGATCATCCTGCCCCACTGCTCTGTGTAGGCAGTACCCGGTAGAAGGTGCTGGGGCTGCTTTTGTCTCTAGAGGCAAGGACAAGCTGGTGGCTTCCCACCGGCTGTAGGAAAGTGTGGCAGCTCCTCAAAATAGGGGCTGAGGGCCAGGTTTGTGCAGAGGTTTTGTACTTGAGCTCTAGGTCTCAGCCACGCTCTCCCCCATGGGCTGGGGTAGGGACACTTGGGGACACTAAGGCACAGGGATGTGCTGGAGGCCACAGTGGCAACCCAGGTGGAGCTCATGAGTCTTGGCAGCTCCTTCAAGGCTTTAATCCACAGATTACTACTAGGAAGAAAACTCAAGTGTCCTGAACCCCACCTTGTCCCATCCTTCCCTCATTCAGGTCCTTCTGCAGTCCTGCTTGCCTGTCCCTCCATCTGTCCCCTTCTTACTGAGGTGTCCCTGGGTCTCACTGCAGAGACATCACCCGCTCCCACCATCCCTGTCCCACGGCATCACCACCCTCTGCCCCTGCCTTGGGAAAGGGTTAATCAGCAACCAGGGAGACAGGGTAATAAATGGCCGTTATCTTGTTAATGAGCTGACATTAATTAGAGCCCAAGGTCGTGGGAGGAGCAGCTGATTTATCCAGTCACCCTGGGAGCAGGTTAGGAGCTGACTCAATGGAAAGGCCATTAACAGGGAAGAGGTGAGACTGTGCTGCTGGGGGGTGGTCAGCCTGCACCTATCCCTTCACTGCTGCCCCCTCTCCCAGAACCCAGCCCTGGCTCTCTTTCTTCCCAGGGAGCAGCTCTGGCTCTGGGACAAGACCCAGTGAAGCAAAAGCAGAAGATCCTGGAGGTGACAGGAAAAAGTAGGGCTGGGGGAATGCCCTGGCTTGCCCAGCAATGGGGGTGCTGGAGGGAGGAGAGCCTGGCTGTGCCAGGGATGTGTGCCACTGGGCACAATGTACTGGGCAAGGGCACAGGGAAGCAGCAGGAGGGATGCTGTGCATTTGTTCACTTCCCTGCTTTCCTGGATGATGCTGGGCTATGGGAGATGCTGGCTGTTTAGTCTCTCTACCCCCAAAAGCTGAAGCCTGGGGTGAGGACAGACATTGAGGATGAGCCCAGGTGCTGTCAGAGCTCATTTTGGGGGTAGTAAGATGGAGGAGATTTCTGAGTGGATGCTGTGGGTTTGTGGTGTTTCAGGATCTAGGAGCAAAGGGTTCAGGGGCTAATGGGACTGGAAATGCAGCAATCAGACCCTGGGTCCTTGCAAGAAACAGATCTGAGCTGACTGTGTGTCCCTGTCTCTCCAAGTGATGCATTTACAACAGGACAAGCTGTCTGTCCCCAAATCTGAGCGCCTCTGTAGTGCATTGCCGCATCCCAGGAAGCCAAGCCAACAGCTAACAGAGGGGAGCCCTAGGGCAGCCCCTGCAGCCGTATGGCCTGATCCTGCAGGATGCTGGTGCCCCAGCCCTTCGCAGTGGCTGTGTGCTGGGATCAGATGTGATGCTTCAGAGCTGCCCTGCTTGTTTCTGCTGGGGGTAGGCACCCTCCTGCCCTGTAAGCCTTCCCATGCCACTTTGCCATCCCTCTGCTCCAGGATGGGAGCTATTATCATGTGTTTCTGCTCAGCCTTGCCGTGTCCCATCAGAGATGGGGCTGCTTATTTGAGGAATTGCTTGACTAAATAAACAACTGCTCAGAAATCCCTGCAGGAGGCCTGTCTAGGAGAGATGGAGCCCTGTTTGCTTTGCCTGTTAACTCTTTGCTCGAGGCAGGTACCTGGGGCTTGGTAGGGAGGGAGGTGTGAAAGCTGGATAAGGTGGGCAGGGGAGTCGTGTACCCCAGCAAGCCGGTGCAGTGCAGGGGGATGGAGGCATGGGGATTTCTGCCTTCCAGGACTGAGCGGCTGATGTGCCAGGGTGGAGAAGCCCTCGGGAGCCTGTGGCTGGCTCTGAAGTCCCTGGGGTGGGCAGAGGGAGGCAGACCCACATGGGAGGGGATGCAGGCAGGGATGGGAATTGAGCACAGCTGGACCCCTAGAAGCAGGCAGGGAGGTGGCTTCAGCGACTTGCCTGGCACTTGTCTCCTACCATCATCAGAGCAGGGGCAGACTGCTAAAGACAGATGAGGAGCCCTGTGAGCATTTCTGTGGGGCTCTGCAGATGGCCACTCTGCTCCCACAATAGCCGTGTGGATGTTTCTGCAGAGGGGACAGCCACCAAGCAGCCCAAGACCCCAGGCCTGGCTGTGCCAGATCTGAAACAGGCTGGGGCTCAGCTCCCACCACCACAGGACTGATTAAGACCCATTATCTGGTTGGTTAACGGCCCCATGCCACTCACAGGTGACTTCAACTGTTCATTTAGTCACAAATCACCACTGGGCTGGCAGTTTATTTACCTTCCCCACCAACCTCCTGTGGCTTCCCAGACTCCAGAGATAGTGGGTGGCCCTGCTGTGAGGGGCAGGGGGGCATCCCGCTGTGGGCAGTAGTCAGGGCTCCCACAAAACCTGGGACACCTTGATATGGAGCAGAGCAGGGGCTCTTACATCCAGTACTGCTCACCAGGGGCTCAGCCTGCTCTGGGCTGGAGGCTGCAGAGCACAGATGAGAGTAGGACACTTCTGCAGCCCCTCTCATGGGGGAATGGCTGGGAAAACACCTGTGAGCAAGCTTACTGCCTGGGTCTCCAGCATCGGTGATGCCTCTGGGCTGTATTTCTCCGCTAGCTGGCTTGGTACTTTAGAGTGCTGCAAGATGACTTGAGGCACCAGGGCCGGAGCGGCGAGATCCACTGCTTCCTGAGAGATGCTTTTAATAAGGTTGTTGCACTGTAGGTCTCTTACAGGGAAGTAATTTCTAAAGATGGAAAGCTCTGGGGGCTGTGACCTGGGGAGTCGTTGGTGCTTAGCAAATGGGTACCACCATCCTGGGGACAGGGAGCTCTTTCAAGGCTTAAAAGCTATAGCCTGGGCAAAACTCAGGGTGCCTGCCACATTGCTGGGATGGACTAAGCACACACGTTCCTCCACTGGCCCTTGTCTTGAAGGTGACCTCGACTGACTGAAGGTAAGAGGTGACCCAAACCCACCAGAAGGACCTGGTGCTAAATCGTGCATCTAGGACCAGCCAAAATGACAGGTTAGGTGGAAATCTATCCACCCCAGCATGGGTCATATCTTCATTTGATGTCTGGGATAAGGGCTTGATCCTGGGAAAATGAAAGTCTGGTCCCAGTTGGTAATTTTTTATCAGGGTATGGATTTTCCTCGGCACCATTGACTTTGATCTTGGGGAAGTTGGGTTTGCTGGAGGACGTTATGCTCCTTCCCAAGGTGACGCTGAGGAAGTGACGGGGCTATAAAGCTGAACTGTGCTCCCAAACACTACCTGTGATCCCCATGGCTCGTTTCTGAGAGCTCAGGCACTGCTAGCGACAGCTTGGGGAAGTATGTGAACTGCTCTAGGTAGTGTTGTGGGTCTCTACAGGTGCCGAAAACTTGTGTGCACCAGAGCTGGGTGTCTTTGGTGGTCATGTGGGTGGTTTGCTCTTCTAGTTCTGCGCCTGCTGCTTGACTTCGCGTGGGTGGAAGTTGCATAGAGACAATTCATCTGAGGCTATGGGCATGGCAAAGAGAGCTCTAGTTGTCTAGCTAGGCACCTTCGCATCAGCAATAAAAGGCTTTGCAGGGCTTATGTACACCCGCATAGATGCTGCTGTGAGAACTGCTTTCGGGTGGCTGAAGAAAGACAGGGCTCTGAACATCCAGCTGAAGCACATCCAGAAAATCCCTCAAAAAATACTTGGGCAAACGAAAGCGTCCCAGGAAGCCTTGGGCTGTGTGAAGGCTCCCGGTGCTGCCCATTGCCCAGTGAGGGATGTTGTGGTCAGGGCCGCCCCAGAGAGGTGAGGGAGCTGAGGAACCTCGCTGCTGCCTGGGCAGCACGGACCTCCCACTGCTCTGCGCTTGCTGTACAGGAGTAGGCAAAGTGGTTAATGTGGGGGCACCTTTAGGGCACAGTCAACATGAGGTGCATCAAGCAGGGGACAAATGGAGTTGCTGATGGGGTGGGCTTGAGCCAGCAAGGGATGTGGAGATGCGAGAAGCACCCTGCGTGGTTCAGGGCTTTGAGCTGGCCCATCTAGCTCTGCATGGGCTCAGGAGATCTGTCCTGGATGTGCTCAAGATCTTCCATAGCAGCAAGATCGTGGTTGCTGGCCTGTTTTGCAGAGTTGGTCACCTTGGGAGGGCTCTGCTACCACTGGGTGAGCAGAGGAGGCCCTGGGGTAACAGCACAGGGTGAGCTGTGGGGGGACCAGAAGCAATATGGTGCTGCCTGGGAACATCCACCCTTAAACTCCACCTCTTCCTAAATTGGGGTGGTTTTCTGGGGCAACTCCTGTCCATAGTGCCCTGTACCCCCAGGCTGTGGGAAAGAGCTGTCTCTCTGGCTGATACCCTGGGGTCTGCTACCTGTGGCTGATGCTCAGGGTTGCCTTAGATCCTATGTGGAGACCCTCCTGCGGAGGAAGGGTGCTGGGCAGAGGTAAGGGGCCAGGCCACAGTCACATTCACTTATTACAGTCCTCAGATCTAGTTAGCAACCAGGTGAGCTGTCACCAGAGAACCTGATAGATGGGGAAGAGAGTTCCCTCCTTCCTGAGGCGGGAAATGAAGCTAATCAGACCTCAGACACCTTAATCCAGCTCTGATCTGATTAATGACCCTGAAGACTGTGAACTCATCAGCACCCTGGCATCTATCACTGCCTGCATCCCGCCCCTTCTGCCAGCCACTGCCCGGCACAGCTCTTCTGTGCACAGCCCTGGGCGCCAGCTCTCTGCCCTGCATGGTGCGGGCTGTGTGCTGGCTGGTCCAGCCCTGGACAACCCTCTTGCAGGGTCCCAGTGTCAGAGCTTGACTCATCTGGAGGAGGGAATTCCCTCCATGATTTTTTTCTAGATTTCTTTATTGGGATGTTTCCACCCAGGTTTTATAGCTGGTGTCCACAAAAATTTCTTGCTTGTGCAATTCAAAGGCTGCAGCTTGGCTGCTTGTACTTGCATCGTGCTGGGATCATTGAATTGGGCACCAGCCTGGGTTGCTTATCCTTGGAGGAGTTGCTTGTCTTTGGAGTCTCCCTGGGTAGTGCAGAGGACTTCCACGAGGACAGTAAGGCTGTGACTCGGTGCTGTGTCCCAGACCCCAAATGAGACTCTCTCAGGCCCTGCTCCCACTGTCCAAGCTACAGGGGGTACAGCCACAAATGGTCTCGGGGCTTGGCAGGGGTTACCCAGGCTCTCCTGGGCTGGTGACCTGCCTGTCTGCCACCTCATGGTGGTCACTGTGGTGGTGACTTCTCTGTCGTGCCCCGGTGCAGCAGCCCCAGTCTCTGCCCTGGGTCTCAAGGCATGTTCCCTGTGCAAAGCTAACAAGCCATTGCAATCCTTGGAGCCAGTCCTGGGGACTCAGATCAGGAAGCGGTGGCTCCTCTCTTGATGCTGTCACCGTTGCAGGCTGTTGATCTGCGGCAGAAGAGTTGTCCTACCTCCACTGTGCCATGTGTTCCCTGGATGTTTGTTGCAGTTTTCCCCTGTGTTTGGGAGCCAGGCTGCTCCATTCTTCCCCAAATCTTGTCCTGCCTATGCCTGCTGCTTGGTATGGCTGGCTGCTCACATGGAGGGAGAGGGAAAGGGCTTGGGGTCCTTTTGCTTGGCAGGGACGTTGGTTTCTGTCCTGGGAAAGCAGAGGGGGGTGGATTTTGGGGAGGGAGAGCCCTACAGCCTCCCTGATGGTGGAGAGAGGGTATAGTAGCAGGCACAGGGGTGCTGGGAGTGGAAAGGGACACTGTTCCACCTTCAGTACCCCCTGTCCAAGTAGGGTGTGTTACTGTGGGGTAATATCCACCCCAAAATCCCTTTCTGAGCAAATCCAGCTCTGGGCTGTTTATGGGGCTGATTCCTGCCCTTCTCCCTCCCAGGGAGGCAGCTAGAAAAGGGCTGCTGTGCATCTGTTGTCACAGAAGGATGTGGGGCCACCCAGCGAAGCTCGTGGGTGCCAGGCTCAGGCAATGGAAGGAGGAAGTTGTCCCACAGGTGGGAACTTTGGAGCTCCCTGCAGTGGGGTGACATGTGTGCGGGGAGCTCAGCAGGCTTCAGGCCAGACTGGATGGGCACGGGGAAGAGAATTCCCTGGGGTTACTGAGCAGAAAAAGCACAGGAGACAGAGGAAGGCCCCATATGCCCCTGCCTTTCTCCTCCCTGGGCATCTGCTTGCTGCCTCTGTGGGACACAGGACACAGGGGGGTGGACCCATCTGTTGCTCAGGGAATACAGCAGTGCTGGAAATGCTGAAGGGGGAAGAAATAGAAGGATGAGAGCTCCCTTTAGCCATTACAATATTTACGCAGGGCAATAGCAGCTACCTCTCTTGCTTTCCAAGGAGCAGGACCCATCATTGGACACAAACAAGCAGAGGCTTGTCTTGCTGTGTCAGAAAGACAAACGGACACAGACCCTCGATGTCAGAGACCGCAGATGCACTTGCACATGCTCTGCTTCTCCCTGAAGGCTAGTGTCAGGGGGGCTGGGCCAGCTCTGCTCCTGATCACCCACATCTCCCAGACCTGCCAAAGCTTTCCTCTCTGCCCTTTCCTGGTGCCACTCTCCAAGCTGTGTCTTGTCTGGGAAAGATAAGACTGGGCAAATGAGTAACAATCTGCCTGTGGGCACCTGCTCTGTTGGCATCTTGGACAGACATGGGCAGTGGAGGGTGGTTGTCCCTGTGTGTGTCCAGCTCAGTCACACCGATGTCCCTGGCCCAGAGTAGTGCAATGGGAAATGGCACAGCTGGGCATTGCCGGCGATCCCCAGTGCGTGGGGTGTGGAGAAGCCTGCCGCTGAGCGAGGGCCTCCCCTGCCCCCCCACCCAGGG
>NW_009601601.1:0-208 GCF_000690535.1 Cariama cristata | reverse complement strand
GACCCCATCGTGCCTTTGCCTACGTGTGCCGAATACCGTCTAGTCTTTCCAGGTCTCCTCCAACTGCTGCAACCACAGACCCACTTGCCTGTGGTGGGGCTCTAAGGAAAGCAAGATTGGCTCTAGATCAGGATGGTGGGCTCAGGGGCCTGGGCAGTGGGGTCCTGCCAGCTGGGGGTGACCCCTCGCTGTGGACCAGGGCAGGGCT
>NW_009601600.1:0-351 GCF_000690535.1 Cariama cristata | reverse complement strand
CTTGCTGGGTCCCTGCCTTTTTTAAGAGGCAGGGAGGGGAGATGGGAGGGGACTTTTTGCTAATTTGATTTGAAAGCCCCTTTTATCCCCGAGTGACTTGAAAGAAAAAGGTGTGAGTGACCTCTTGCTCTCCCTTGCTGTTTTAAATTTGATTATGGGAAACAATTTTAATTAGTATCGACAGATATTCAGAAAAATAATTACGGGAAAACCTGTGCTTTTTATAACCGTTTAACCTGCGAATCTTCCATCCCATCTCAGAGACCCAGGCTGAATTTCGGGGGGTGGTGGGAGTTTATATGGTAATAAAGGGCTCCTGGGGAAGTCCGGCTGGCTAATGAGATAACAGGC
>NW_009601599.1:0-1003 GCF_000690535.1 Cariama cristata | reverse complement strand
AGTTCTGTTTCAGCCAAACCAGGACAGCCCCTAATATGAATTTTTATCCAACACCACTAGGCAGATGATTTGAAACAATGAACAATGAGGCACATACAAGATTAGTTCTTCTGTGGTACCGAAGAATAGACTGTATTTTCATTACAAAAAAAAGGAAAAGAGATCTCCAAAAATATGTGTTAAATTGCAGGCTATCTTACATAGGCTTTTCTTTCAGTTTACAGATCAAACTTTTAGCATGAAAATACTGTGCCCTGTTAAGTCATATTACCAATTGTTCTGCAGTCTGGTAAAGTCCTTAATACTTTTTTGGCATGCCTGGAGGTCAGCATACAGTTAAGGCAATGCTGACTATCTTGGCTTTCCTCTCGGTGGAAAATAGGATTATGTCCCAGGGACAGTCAAGCGGAGCTTGAAATGGCACTTGCCTTCCTCTGATCTATGGCTAGGTCAGACACAGCAATACAGAACTGTGGTGAATGATTTCACGGACGCTGATGTGCTTAACCAGAATCAGAATTGTTTATTGCTTCTTAACTCTACCTTATCTGCATCACAAGAAACAGCAGAAGGGTCCAGTCCCAGGGCATATTTACATAATCACCTCTTTGGTTCTCATGGTACACTGCTCAATACTCTTAAGTTAAATTTTATCGCATTCTTGTAATTTTTCCCATGGGGCCGTCGGCCTCAGTTTCTGTTTTGCAGGTAACACGCGTTACCTCTGTCTAGTCCTTTGTTAGGCTTTGTTAATCTTAGCGTAGGTTTCTCGTTCGAACAGCAGGAGGAACAAGATGCACTGGTCTTTGATGTTTGCAGGATGCCGCTTTATCTATCGCCTGTACCGTTTCCCACACAGAACCAGGATCAATTTACTGCCCAAATTTTCTATACTTTGAGTAGTCCAGAGAGAACATCTTTGGAGAATAAAGGATAACAGCAACCATCACATCCCAAAAGGTGGCTCTTTATGTTGACAGTGCTAAACTCTCTCCGTCAGACC
>NW_009601598.1:681-1401 GCF_000690535.1 Cariama cristata | reverse complement strand
GGATGTGAATAACCCGCGGAGAAGAGGTGGAAGGGGAAGCAGGTGCTCGCTGAGATGGGTTTTATTCGCTTCATTTGATGCGATTTGGGTTGGGAGCTCGAGGGCAGCGCTGGGGAGATTCTCCCTGCCTCTCCCCAGGGATGCTCCATCCCCTCTTCCCACGGGAGATGCTGAGAGCAGGGATCATCCCGGCAGCAGGATCGCCCTCTTTCCCCAAAACACCTCGGCGAGGGTTTAAAGGCAGCGATCCTCTCGCCTTCCCGGGTCAGGATCGGTCCCACCAGACGAGGAGCACATTTAGGAGCTCCTTGCTTCCCGCACCCCGGAGCAAAACCAGCCCCAATTAATTTTTTCCCTGCTAATTCCCACAGTGCCCAAAGCCAAGGCCTGATCCAGAGGGCAAGAGGGAGATGCGCCGGGGCAGGATGCGGCCCCGCCGGGAGCCAGCATTGAAGGGGTCAAAGCTTTTTCCAGTCGAAAAAGCGCAATATTGTCCGACAGTGTCCCCCACCGGCACCGCCCAAACCGCTTCCCCGGCTCCCCCGAACCCCGGCGATGCCGCACGGCTTTGTGCCGGCAGCTTTTGGGGGGATTTTTCGGGAGAACCGGAGGGATTTGGGAGGGAGGGGTTTGGCTACAGATGCCCAGCGCTCGCCAGCAAAATAAGTCTTTCCTTATGTTGATCCCCCTCAATCAGGTAATTGGCCATAATTGGCCAAA
>NW_009601598.1:0-285 GCF_000690535.1 Cariama cristata | reverse complement strand
ATCCTGTGCCGACTCTTGTTGCATCCCTCCGGGCTCCACTCCGGTTGATTTTGGGGCTGGATGGTGAAGCTGAAACTTTTCCTTTCTTGGGATAGAGGGGATGGATTTCTCCCTCCGGGAAGATACTTCATTTAACCCTGAGCAGGGAGGGGAATATCTATCCGTGAATCGAAGCCGGACGGGTCATCCTCGGATTAAAAAAAAACCAGCCGAGCCCCCCTAGGATGGAAAACTGAAGCGGATTTCCTACCTGCGGGTGTGCTGTCGGCTGCCGGCTCCTCTGAT
>NW_009601597.1:0-628 GCF_000690535.1 Cariama cristata | reverse complement strand
TCCCTGTCCCCGGCGGGTTCCTCCCTGCGGGGTGCAGGGGGCTGGTGCTTCCCCTCCTCATCTGCATCTCCCCAGCCTTTATCTCTCTCCCAGTCTCTGTATTGCTGCAATTACAGACACTTTAAAACACAATGATCTGGCTGTTAGCGTGATGGATGACAGAACCTTTCTGTCTGGTTTAAATCATTGCCGAGAGGGAGCAAACTTCCCCGGGTTAACCCCTTCGTGACCCCCCCCTGCCCACTCCCTGCCCAGCCCAGACTGGTGCCTCCTGGCTGGTGCCACCATGGGCTCCATGGCCACCCCCCCGCCGTACGCGTGGGTCCCACGGATGGGGATGGAGGGGGGGGTCTGGCATCCCTGGGGTCAGTGCTGGTGGGGAAACATCCTCCATCCCTCAGCTCCCTGGGTGCATGGGGTGGGCGCGGTGCAGCGGGGCAGGAGATGGGACCATGGGCCCGATAGCCTGCCTGGATCCAGCCCAGCCCAGGCCTGGCAATCCTTCCCCCGGCAAATCTGGAGCCGGGGCAGGATGGGGCCCTGCCGGATTCCCACCCAGCAGAGAGGGTGGAAACTCCTGTAATGGCTCGGTGTCGGTCACGCCGGCGCGTGATTGATGGCGCAGCGT
>NW_009601596.1:0-293 GCF_000690535.1 Cariama cristata | reverse complement strand
TGCCCCGCGTCAAGGAACTCCCCTGCCATGTTTTTGGGTCCGTTTACTGCTGCATATGCCAATAGCATGGTCGCTGTTTCCCTCTCTGCACATCGACGGCATCACTGTGTCCACGGGGCCCACGGGGCCCAAGGAACACCCGGCAGGGCACTCCCCACTTACCCACGAGGACCACCTGCCCGTCCACCCGAGCACGGTGCTTGTAGAGCGTCAGGGCGAAGGTGGAGAGCTGCTGGGGGCGGCTGCGCCCGTGTTAAGGAGCCGGCAGAGGAGCACGTCCCCCCACGCCACAG
>NW_009601595.1:0-4106 GCF_000690535.1 Cariama cristata | reverse complement strand
CGGCGGTGGTGCCAGGCGCGGGCTGGCTGAGCGATGCTCCCCAGGGCGGCGCTGGAGCGGCACTGGTCCGCGGCTCCCTCTGCCCAGCACGGTGCCCGGCGGAAAATGACAGATTGGAGGGAACAAAAGAAACCGCCTGCTGTTGGTAGGCAGCCCTGCGTGTACCCACCGACCGGCGTCTGAAGGAAGCAGCGAACGGTGCTCCAAAATACCGGCGTTTAGATGTCCTCAGGCCCCCAGCTGCCGACTTTGCTCACGGTAGTGGAAATGCTGTTGGACTGTGGGAGAACCTGAGAGCGGTATCACTAAAACCACTAAATATAATGCGTTACGTGGGTAGACATTTTACACAATTTTAACTGCTGTAATAGAGTAACATTGGGAATATAGTTGGGGAAAAAAAAATCGTCCCTTTGTTCTTTGAGAGATTAGTTTGTGGGGTACTATCAGAGCAATGCACAGCTGCTGTGCCTGTATATTACAAGATTAAGCACTAGCTTTTCACTATTGACTTTCAGTTAGTCCTCCAATTCAGGCTGAAAGGTGTTCATCCCTATGCAACTCTTTCAGCTGTATTGATTGGGGTGAACTCTGATGCTGCTGACAGTAGGCCAGCATCCCAGACCGCCACATTTAATTGGGTGCATTGTAGAAGACTCTGTTAGGGTTGGTTTGCCTGCTAGCTAACACAGCTCTGAACTTCTGCCTTCTGTAGCAACAGATAAGATTTTAAACATAGTGCTGTAATGAGATGTAGGGTTTATAACTGCTGAATAGAGCAAAATCTGTCTTCAGTAGGGCATGTCACAGGAGATTTTTATATATATATATTATTTTTTGTTTTCTTAACCTCTCGGTGCATTTATTTCTTATAACTTTGTATTATAATACAGTAAGACTGTTCTGATTTCTGCTTAATACGTAGTCCAATGTTAGCCTTTTTTAGCTTCATGGTACAAAAGGTTAAGGAAATTGATAAAGGACCAATGAAGTAACTTGCATTGGTAGAGCTTTAGGAAGGTTTTTGAATACTGTAACTTAGTGGTGAAAGCCATCTTTTTTTCCTTTTACCTTCCCTCCCATGGGCTGGCAACGATCTTACACATCTGGCTTCTTTAAAACTCATTTGGATAATGACTTTCCCAAATCACTGTGACTTTTCTTTGCAAAATGGGAGTGGAGGGAGGGTAGATATGGTTTCATTGTTGTTCATATCTTTACATGGTAAGTGATTCTTGAAGTTTAAAAACAAATAGAAAAATTGTGCAAGAAAGTAAAGATATGAGTAGTATGAAAGCAAAATCTTTCTAGGAGATATGAAATGAAAACAGAGTTTTATTAAAAACATTTTTAACATTGTTAGCATTTTTGAGAGTTTTTTTAGATGCAGAATAGGTGAATTCTTTGTGTGTACTACCCTGTTAAGATTCCTAATGTTTTATTTTTAAATTCCTTGTATGCCTTCCATTTTAACCATTTATATTTTCTGAATGGCACTGCGTATTGTTATTAGTCCAACCCGGTGCATGTATATATGTGTATGTTACGCATGTGTATCTTAAAGTTCATTGTATGGCCCCAAGCTTTTTTACAGCATGTACCCCAAACCGTATAAGAAATACAGCTTTATTGATGTTTTATGAGCTCTTCTATGACATTATAGGTAGAGTACCTTAAAGTGAATTAATTTACACTTGGAATGGACTTGTCAGGAGAGTTGAGTGAAATAATGGTGGTAGTTCTCTAAACGTAAAAGGGGGATAAGGCAAAGACCTTAAAGGTAGTTGTGAATACAGTGGAACAAGCTTGGTCTCCCTCCTTAAATGTCTAAGAAATGAAGAGGTGGTGTTTTGTGGGGACTTGTGTGTGTATGTGTGGGGGGGGTTGTTTGTTTGCTTTGTTCTCTTTTTTTGAAGACTACTTAGAATTGCATGTGGTTAGAGAACTCCTCAGTCTCACTTGCAAGAGCTTTGCATGCCCACACATCAGACTGTCCTCCTGAAGTTAGAGGCCCAGAAAACAAAGTAAAGAGAAGGTATGATAGCTACTTGGGGAAAAACTGGTTTGAAATATGTTGCTTATCAAATTTAGAAAATGCGGGAGTACAAGTCTGATTCTAGAGAGTGGTGTTTAACTGCTGTCATCACAGAACAACTGATGTTGTGCAGCTCTTTGTGTCAGTTGAGACACACCTTCCAACTTCTGCAGTAGAGAAAGGAAGATGTTTTTTTCTGCTATGCAGTCTTTGCTCATCTTCAGAGCACAGACAGTTTATTGCATTGAATGAGGTATGGGTCCTATACAGTCATATCACTATGAAGCTAAGCAGTTGAAGCCTTCATCATATTACTTGTAAATACCAGGTTATAAATAAACACCTTCATCATCAATATTTTTTCATCTTAATATTTTTCAAGGTATTGTTGAAGCTTTTCTGTTGGGAAAAGGGAATAGAGGGTACGTTGCTCTTGTTTATGTGAAATCACATTGATCACCTCTGCTGTCGTCATAGTTAGGAGTTTGGATCCAGAGACAGTCTTCTGCTCTTTGAACCAGTTAGATTACTAATACTGGCAGACAGCTGTTGTCTGCATGGTTTTATATTAGTGGATGAGAAAGATGCTTTGCTGTGAAATACCAGTTAGTTTGTACACACCGAAGGAATGTTACATCAAGAAGTAATGTAATCAAAAGGATTGAATTTATGTGAGAGTCTGATTGTTCTGTAACAGTTGCAATCTCTTTTCCTGTTTTTTCCCCTTTCTTAATTCTCTTTTTTTTCCCTTTCCAAATTCTCCTCTGTCCCCTGCCCTCAAATTCTGCCGTGCTTCTCTCGTAACCCCCTACCTGTTTATCTTTTTTATCGCCTCCTCTCTGCGCATTTCAGACACGCCGCTTCCTCTTTCTCCCTCTCTCTTACCGAAGCATCAACAGAGGGAGCACTCTGAGCACACTTCCTGCGTGTGGGGCCTCACTGACCTCCAAGAAGCAAGAGCTCCGCTTGCATCAAAACTTCTGCTTGGCCCTGTGGTGTGACTTGGAGAGTGCTCACGGCAGTGGGAACCCCGGAGAGTTTAGCTGATAAACTCTAGCAACTCCACTCCTATCTAAAACGAAGCATTTTTGAGGCCTCAGCTTAGCAGAAGTTGTATAAATCACACATGGAAGGTGGTAGGTGTGTTTGTGGTTCTTGAGTACTCTGACAAATTTTAAGTTCTCTCTCTCCAAAATGGTGGAGATTTTGGAGCCTTTCAGCAAAACAGCTGCATGACATTTTTAAATAGGAATAGCATGTGTTATTCTTGTCATCCTTGAAAAGAGTTGAACAGTTTCAGTTGAATAAGACAGATGATTAGGGTGATTTTTTTTCACTCTGATTTTGTTAATGAGGTTTTAAGCAGCTGTAAAGTGACTTTATATAGGAAATGTGTAAAAATCCTCCCCAGCCTGTAAAAAGTCTTTAGTCTGCTCCTTGTGGAGTGTTACACCTCGTTGGTAGGTTTGCTTCTGACAACAAAGCAGTTGCATTGAGCTGTTCAGGATCAGATTTCCAGTTGTTTGATGACAATATTTATATAGCCTGTGAATGTCTTCGTGATCTGAGTTCAAGTAGAGTTTTCATCAACTGTGATAAAATATTTTCAGTAACCTATATAAAATTGCATAAAAAAATAGCTGGCACAAAGCTTTTTTTTTCCCCCTAGAAATCAACAGATAATGACATTTCTGTCATAAAAGGCTGTCAGAGCTGCCTTCTAAATGGATCAAGGTAGGGATCTGAAATAAAGAAATATCAAATATATAAATATGTATGTATATCTAAAAGATTATGGAAATACTTTCTGATTGCGCAGTCTTTTTTGCATGTTGGTCTCTCTTCTGCTTGTGCCTTTCTAGGAGTTCTTCTTTTCTCAGTGTCTCCATTATAGTTGTTTTTTTATATTAACTGTTGCTTTTAGACCAGAAAGTGTGATAAAGGAGAGAATATTTGAAATAGATGGTTTCTTAAAACAGCAGAATTCTTGCTCCTTTTTGTGCTAATCAAAGATTCATATGTAGAAAATTATGGTAGAGCTGCTAGAAAAGTTGTGTTGTTTTTTTTTTTT
>NW_009601594.1:21582-23622 GCF_000690535.1 Cariama cristata | reverse complement strand
CCCTGGTGCTGGCTTCTCCCCTCCGGCTATCCGCTCTCCCGCAGAGGCCCCTCGCTGAATGGAAAGTAGTTTCAAAGGGGCGCCCAGGACTGGTTATTTCACTAATTTAGGTTTCGTTAAGAATTAGCTTAGGTGTCGTCTGACACACAACATCCCTATGAAATCTGGAGAAAACCTATTTCTTTAACCGGTTTCTGCATATACCCACACCACTGAACTACAACAAAGAGGAAAAGACTTGAGGTTTTTAATGAAATCGCAGTGAAAACAGCAGTACTGATTCTCCTGCCAAAACTCTTGAGCGAGATACATCAAGAAACAAACAGCTAAATGATTATGCTGTCACATTTGTAACATAGTTTTTATTCTTCCATTTAGTCACCTAATAATAATGGGGGTTATTTGCAAGATAAGAATTAGATGGTATAGGAGTATAATTTTTTTACGTTTCATGTATATGTGATTGAGAGCCTGTGTGTACATCGCATTCTCTGTAAGTGGGTCACGAAGGGAGAGCTGTGACACTGCAGCAATAGTGTGGACTGAACCCACAGTTGTCTCACAACCACAGCGAAGCTTCGGGTAGCTGGGGGCTCCAACCCGGCTGGGACATGCAAAGCGTGCTGCAGTGTTTAATGGGATGTGGCAAGGCACAATGGGAACTCGGTTATGGTTGTACATGAAGTCTTCTCAGCGTAGGTAGGGGCTGGGGCTTGGACGTGGGGAATTTTTGCTGTTTATGACTTGATTTTTCTGGGAAGAGTCAGAGTTTTGCTGCATGGGTGTTTGGTTTATGCCCTTACTGCAAATAAAGAGATGTACTATTCTTTCCTTAGGAGTAGGCAAAAGACTATCTTAGGTATTTCTTTTTTCATAAGGATGGCTTTTCTGAAGTTTCCTCTTTTTTTCCTTTTGTCCTCATTTTCCTTTTTTTTCGGTGAGAGCAGAGAAACTGACAGTTTCTGTGGCATATTAAAGCTCGCTCTCCTAAAGAACTCTATTTGTAGAGTTGCTCTCTCTTTAAAATGTGACAGCTTGTCTCTTTCTTTTTATTTCATCTTGATTACCTTGCTAGGCCTATTGAGTCAAGGATTTGTAATGTGGCAAGACTAGCGCACTGCCTGCGTTGCTTCTCTTGACATTGTACTCAAGATCAGATCTACGGAAAATACCCATTTTTATTCTGGGTGGTTATTTTATTCCTAATAGCTTAATACCATTTCTTTCAGTAATATCTAATTTTCTATCTGTCCTTCCACTTGAAAATATTGCCTTGATTTTCATAAAACCAAAACCAGCCAAGTCTGTGAATAAATAGGTAAAAATCAATTTGTAAGAACTAACTTTACAAATGGAATTTGGTGTATTCAAGAGTTGTAGTCATTCTTAATCCATGTGAAGCTGGTGTAGGCCCAAGCCAAGTAAAAGAGAGACATGTTTAGTTCTTTTCAGAGTATAAAACCTGGTTTTAGGTGTGTAGGCTTTTTCTGTTGTAGTGGTAGAGGAGCAGTTCCTGAATTACTGAGATTTGAACAAAGAGCCAAGTAGATGTGGGCATTGAGAAGGACTAAGTGTGGGGACATTGCTGGGCACCTGCTTCTCTTGGAGAGTTCAGGTTCCCAAACCAGAACTCACAATTGATTCTCTCTGCTTCAGTGCCAGAACCCACTCCTGAGGTAAGTGTCAACTGGCATATTTTGAAAGAACTGAGAGGAATTTCTGCCCTTCTTGAAATCTTGCAGGGCAATGAACTGCTGGAATTGCTCCTTAGCCTTATGGTACCACAGAGCTTAGGGTGCTTGCCATGGAATTTGAAGGTGTTCTGTGTGGTGCTTGCAACAAGAAGCTCTGATATTTCTCGTGTGCCTTCATCATGGAGCTGCCAGCTGGTACAGAACCATGTGGCATACCTTCCTTTGTGCGACTGAATCGTCGGGCCTGTGCTGGCCCGCTGCTCAGAAGCGCAAGCAGGAAGAAACACAGTATTTTCTCATCTACTGGTTAGAATGCTCAAACCCTGAAATGATTTCAGGAAATTTT
>NW_009601594.1:0-21551 GCF_000690535.1 Cariama cristata | reverse complement strand
GTTTGAAGGAATTTTTGGGTGGTTCCCCCCCCCCCCCCCATGGACAAATGCCTTGATGCCTTTTTGGACTGCAAATTTTGATTTAGGCACCTTTATCATTTTAGATAGTTCAGTTAAATCCTGTTCTAAATGCCCGCATCCTCTTCTGGTCCTCTTTCCACAGCAAATTTCAGTGGAAGTGGGTTCTGTGCCCTCGTAGAGCACTTTTAAAGTCTTTATGGTCCTGCCCAGGGATAAGAATTTGTGTACATGAATTTGTTGGCTAGGTCTGGGTGCAAAAGCACATTATGGGAAACCTTATTTAGGAAGAAAGTCATTCAGTGAAATGATTGGTTTTTTTTCTTCTTCTTCTTTGGAACAAGTAGCAAAGCATAAATCCGGCCTTTTTAAGACTTGGTCTTGAAGACCCATGTGCCCAGGAAACTTCAGTCTGTGTAGAACCTGAGCCTTTGTATTGCAGCACATTATGTGCCTGTAGGTAAAAAGACCTCTCCAAAACAGGAGAGGCCACACTGTTGGGCAGGGTGTGCAGCTGTAGGTCTGCTGGGCTGTCACTGCTGGTGGCAGTGCCTTTATGGAACGGTGTCGTGAACACCACAGAGACACGTTGGGTTTAGCATCTGTCGCCTGGAATCTGGGCAGCAGTGAGAGTAGCAGTGAAAGGATGGCATCAGCAGGCACGTTCTGAAGGCCGGGAAGTAGTGACGGCGGCCTCTGGGTCTCATGGGTGAAGAGGATAGAAGGACGATGAAGGAGACCCTCACTCGGAGAGACAGTGAGGAATTGGGGAGAGGATAGGATAGAGAAAGTACGTGCATGAATCATAAGAAGAAGGAATTTGTGGTGGAGTGATGGTCAGGTGCGTGATGAAAGCAGGAAGTGGAGAAAATGAATGCCAGTTCTTGTAGTAGCTACTGGAGAACTGACACTTCAAGCTGGTTGGGTCCCAGCCGGTCAGAGGCTAATGTGTATGACAATACAGTCCTCAAGAGCACTGGCAGAAACAGCGTCTTGACATTTCCCAGAGAGCTGGACAGCGAGTGCTGTCTTCTTACGTGTGTGTTGCCCGAGGAAAGAGGCTTTCCAAAGAGTTGAGAAAAGTTGAGCTAGAAAAATGCTGAAGTTTAGAAAATACTTGCGACATTTTATGGTTGTAGGTTTGTGTTTTGGAGTAGTTGTTAATTTTTTCTTTTGTGTAGCAGTTTCCTCCATGAAGACTTAACTAATGTAAATGTTATTTGATGTAATTCAGAAAGCTTATGATTCTTATGGAAACCTTGGGCAGAATCTTAATGTTTTCTCTGTGTCTTTCGTGAAAGTATCACAGGAATGGGGAGATTTTTGCCTGTCACTGTGAGAAATGGAGGAAGGAGAATTGCATCTTCCACTTGTTCAGAAACATGAGCAGAAATGTGTAGCAACATTCTGTTGCCTCTTGTGTGGTTCTGCACTTGGGAAACTAGTTGGACTAAGTTCAAGGGAGTAGTACAAGTTTATGTTAGATCACATTTTATCCAACTAGGTTTGCCTGATCCTAATTATAATGCACATATGTAAGCAGCAACATTTAGATTGCAGTTTCAGATTTGAGTAAGTATTGTAACTTTGTGGTCTTATTTCGTTCTTTTGTTAAGAAGATTGAAATCTTAAGTTGTTACTATGCGTTGAAGAAATGCTGGCATTCTGTTCAAAGAAATTTGGTAGAATATGACATTTAGTAATTTTTGAGAACTGATGATATTTTTTAATACAAAAGCAAATAGATACTTTATCTTGGGGCAGGCGTTTTTAAAATATTCGCACATCTGGAGTTTGAAAACATATGATGTTATATTCTAGAAGCAGTTTACATTGATAATTTCAGTTCCTGAAGTGACATAAGAGTAACTTCCTCCTCACTGCCCAAGTATGAACAAAGGGGACATCAAAAGCGGTGTGCATTTCAGATTATTAGCTGTCTACATTTAATTTACCTTATTGAGCCTTACTGATTTGACAATGCTGGATTCCCCACCATGCAAAAAAGACTTGAGTGTGAACTTGTCTAGGCTTTGTCTTAATTATTTTTTCTTTGTAAATTATAAGGAAATCGTATTTTCATATATTCATATTCAGTGGTGGAACTGTGGGGTTTTGAGAAATGGACCCGGAGTGTTGGAGCTCACGCTCCTCTTATTGAGACCCTGAGTGTTTGGTGTTCTAGAGTAGTGTTTCTGGAATCCCAAACAGAGGTACCCTGAGTGAAATCTGGTCCAACTTAAAGTCAAGAAGTGTTATCTGTTAACTTCCATGCACTCGAAATTTCTGCTTTTCAGCGCACAGGCAGGGGCAACCTTCATAGCATAATACGAGTTAAATAACCTTTCTTCTTTACCTTCTACAGACACTGTGACTGATGAGAGTTAAAGGCCATGGATGAAGATGGGCTTGAATTGCAGCCACATGAGCCAAATGCATTTTTTGATCCAACAGGTCTGTCAGGAGATAATATGTAGATAAGAGTGTTCACATTAGATGCAATTGACTGTTGTTTATTTTGTCTTTGCTTAAAAGTGCTATGCTGCATCAATGCCTTTGTATAGCGTAGTTGCTTTTGATTTTTGGTTGTTTTTATTACTCAGAGCAGTATGAATGAGCTACTGTTCTGTCAAGTGATAGTTGTGCGCATATTGGGGGAGAGGCTAAAAATTGGTAGTCTTTTCCAGGAGAGAAAATGTTCTTCACCTTAGTTAGTTCAGCATCTACTGAGGACTTGCTTTGTCAGCTCCCCATGTATTTGCCTATCTTAATTGCGTATAGGCTGTTATGCTCGTGTTACTAAATTGCAGCATAGTGTAAAAGTTGAAGTAAAATGGAAGTAATTTCAATTATTAACCACCTCATCTGAGTTAGTTTTACAATTTAACTGCTATTTTAATTATGTTTTTCAGGAACTGATGCAGCACATATGGATGGAGATCAGATTGTTGTGGAAGTACAGGAAACAGTATTTGTTTCAGATGTAGTCGACTCAGATATAACTGTGCATAATTTTGTTCCTGATGATCCAGATTCTGTAGTAATCCAAGATGTCATTGAGGATGTTGTTATTGAGGATGTTCAGTGCCCAGATATCATGGAGGAGCCAGATGTATCTGAAACTGTCATTATTCCTGAACAAGTGCTGGACACAGATGTAGCCGAAGAGGTTTCTTTGGCTCATTGCACTGTCCCAGATGATGTTTTGGCTTCTGACATAACAGCAGAAGCAATGTCTATACCAGAACATGTACTGACAAGTGAGTCAATGCATGTACCTGAAGTTGGACATGTAGAACATGTAGTTCATGATAACGTTGAAGAAGCAGATATTGTCACTGATACTCTGGGAACAGATGTTGTTTCTGAGGAAGTCTTGGTGGCAGACTGTGCATCAGAGGCAGTGATCGATGCCAATGGAATCCCTGTGGAACATCAAGACGAGAAGGGCAACTGTGAAGATTACCTTATGATTTCCTGTAAGTGTCTGGCTAAAGCCATCGAAATTCTTATGATGCGGGCCTGGGTGGTTCTTGAAATATCTGAGGGAGGGCTTACAACAGTACCAAACCCAGATTCTCCGTATTATTTATTGAAATGCAGATCTCACAAGGCATTCAAATGACGGTATTTTTAGGAACATGTACCTGCTAAAAATTCTGGTGAAGCTAATGGAGAGAAATACTGGCAAATGCATGTCTGATTATAAATTATTTCTGTAGCATTTTAAAGAGGAAGAATTCCAGTAAACTAAATGCCGTATAATTAGTAAGAACTGGAAAAAAAAAAAGTGACATTGTTTGAAAACACATGTATATACAGGTTACTAAAATTACCGCCAAGACATTAAGAAAATAAAAAAAAAGTATTTCATGGAAGAGGGAAAGTAAAAAACCCTATTTTTTGGAGGTCCAAATGACAATTTGTTTTCCTTGTCCTGTTTTTTGCTAAGCTCCCACCTCTTCCACCCCATTTATAGTTAGATACAGGCAACAATATACTTTTATTTGCTGTTAGAATGTGTTTTCTTCTCTTGATTAAGCAAAGGATGGAGGTATGCTGCTAACAAAAAGAGTAGTTATTGCTGCTCATAGCTGAGAAGCAACCGTGAATATCTTAATCTCCCTTAGAAACAGTGGCACAATCCATTTGAATCGTATTTCAAAAGACTTAAAAGCAGAGGGTGCAGAAAAACAGAGCATATGATCAATCCTTTTTCTACCGAGGATGTCCATTTGTGTGAACTAGAGCTTACTCTATGTTACTTACTGTAAAGATTACTCAGTGCAGCACCTGGGAACATCAGAGTGTCACTGCTGAACATTTGTTTGTCATAGAAATAGAAAAGCTTTGTTAGGCCGGTTTGTTTAATTGCCATTTCAGGCACTTCAAGTCTGGTGTTAAATGGCTCCACTGATGAGGTGTACTTCATGCTCCACTTCAATTACCTTTTTTTTTCTTTTGACCTTTTTTTTTTTCCTTTGGACACTTTTTTGAAATGTATAATAACTTGTTTTAATTTTATATTCTGTACTTATGGATTTTAATGTTGCTTCTCCTTACCTAGGATCACTGCATTTCTTAATTTATCATCTCTTGAGTTCCTTGAGTAACCTTGTGCAGCCATGTTTTGAGTTTATATGAGGTACAGTTAATTCTCTATTATCTGGGAAAACAATGAATGGGATAATGCAAAATATGGATAACAAAATACTGTAAAATTAAGCTGCAAGATCATACTGAGGTGAAGCAGGTCAGGGAAGCTGCTCTCTGAAATACTATTTAGCCGAATTAATAAATGTAGTCTGTACAGTGTGGTGCAGGTAAAGCTTTCTGATTCTGGACCCAAGTTAGATCAGATATAAGCAGCTCAAATGCTTCTGCCCCTGCAGCGTAGTTAGGCAACAAAGTGGGTAATTCACCTATGGATCATTGAGGCCTGACTGTCTAAAGACTCTGGTGGGGTGATCCTTACCTGTTTCTTGTCCCTGACTAGCTCTTTTGGATGCTGTTGCTCCTGTCTCTCTGCTCGCCCTTCCCCGGGGGGCTGTCATCCTGCAGCATGGGCAGCAGGGAGGCCTCGGGCTGCTGTCATAGGAACACTTTGCAAACTGTGTCTGTGCAAATTCAAGTGAGAGGGGTGGGTAGATACGTGTCCCCTTCAACCATTGCTGGTGGCTGAATGAGGACAGAACGGCTTGGTAGATGCCATATTACATGATCCCTAAAATACCCACCCAGCTAGGAAGTCTTCTGAGATGTAGCAGTCACCAACAGGTTGTGACTGGCAGAAAACACCAGAATTTAGTCGTTCAGTTGCACTGGGATATTCTCCATTTTTCAGTTACGTATTTCTGCAGTTTCATACTTTATTTAAGATTAAATGCCTCTTGATCGTCTTGCAATGTACTTTGTTTAGATTCAGAACCTTAAATAAGCCAACATTTAAAACAATCGTTA
Source organism: Cariama cristata (assembly GCF_000690535.1). Lineage (NCBI taxonomy): Eukaryota > Metazoa > Chordata > Aves > Cariamiformes > Cariamidae > Cariama > Cariama cristata. The sequence goes on along the minus strand of NW_009601594.1, from coordinate 16,073 downwards.
CGCTACAAAACATGCATCCTCTCTATTTGTATTCATTTCATTAAGTATGTTCTACAGTTCATTTTAAAGGGAAGTTCCCTATTACCACCTACTGTGTTTAAAGGCTGCATAACAAGTTCCTCTGGTGGTGAAGTCAGAGTCTGGTGCTTTTCCGTCAAGTAAAGACTGTCTTGCCAAATAGTCTCTTGGTTGTATGGAAAACATTATTTGAATTAATTTCCTTTTTTGCATCAGCAGTGTATGTGTTTATTGATCTGTTGACTGTCTCGGTTCTTCAGTTGAACTTTCTATTACGTGATTTTTAAAAGGTAGTAACATCAGCCTAATTTTTTTTTTTTTTTTTCATCCTAACCTGGAAATTCATGCTTGATTCTGGCAAACTTCCCTGAACTGCTGGGGCAGATGTTGGAATGTAATCTTGTCTGCCATTACAGTAGCCAGCTGTAGCTGCTTCCCAGATCTGGGAGCTTGACGGTGTTCTTCAGGATGCTTTTGCCTGGCCTCTTTTAGCTAGGCACTTGCAAAGCAGGGGGTGACAGTTGTGTTCTTTCTGCCGTAGGTTTCTCAGTCTGTATTCTCCAATGGAAGTTTCGGGCAAAATCTTTTTGGTACCATCTTCCTCTCTTGTGGCACTCTTCAAGCATTTCCATTTTTGTTCCTAATGAACTGAGTCTACATAGATTTTCTTAGGATAAAGCTAAGAAAATTATCTTGAAAATACCTGTTTTGAAATGACTAATCTATATGTACTTTTTAAAATGCTGTGTTTCTACCTCCTTTCTTGGTTTCAGATTGGTTTGTCTTTTCGAAGAGTACAATCCCTGTGGGTTTCATTCTGTGACTTTGCTTCAATAAACACAGTATTTTACTATTTCTTTTCCCATTTAGATTTAATTTAGCTTCTGCATTGATATGCATTTGCTTTTTTTCATTTCCAAGATAACGTTTCTGGGCATGGCTTATATTATCACTTACCTTTTGATGGACTCACCTTTTTTCTTTGATACTTTGTCTTTGCCCTCAAGCTTCATCTTTGGTCCATGGTGAATTTGGGGCACTTAGGGCAGAGCAGAATCAGGTGTTCATTCAACAGAGAATGCAAACTGCTACTAGTTAGTAGCCTGAAAAGGATTCAAGGAGGTTTGATAAATTGGTTTTTCTTCTTTCATGTATGCTATAACAAGCCAGTTCATGAGTTTGGTCAGGAAAGGATAAATTGAGTTCTGGCTCACACTGGTACTAATTATTTGGTAGCAAATTTTATGGCTTCGATAACTGCTTCTCTGTGAGTGAAATAGTAATGGTGAGATTAGCTAGTGTTTGTCAAAACAACAACAAAAACCACCTGCATTTACTAACCAAGGAAAGTAGTGCCTTACACCTGGCCCTAAGGTGGAAGTTAAGATTTTTGCTTGTCTGGTTGTATTCAATTTGGCAAAGTAAGACACATCCTCTGGCATGACCTCATTCTGTAACACAAAAAGTTGTACTCTGATATACCTGTATGTAATTGCAGTAAAAATGGTGAGGCACAAAGGAGGTTTGACAAGGGGAGTCTGGAGAGCGGGGAGGGTAGCCTCACAAAGTTTAAGCCGCAGTTTTAGGAAGTACGTGATGTTTGCAAATACAGGAGCTGTGTATGTCCATCCATATCCTTACTTCACTCTGAGTTAGAGGTGTCTGTTGTTTGTTCTATCTGAATTAACACTTTGCATTACAGGAGTCAGAACCCAGGGTACTCAAAGAGAGAGAATAACAATCGCATCTCTTCATAGGTCTAGGTGAAACCTATGTTTTCTCATCCTTGTTGGAGGTGTACGTTGAAAGCAATGGATCTGGTCAAAAGAGCCATAAAGTTCATGCCTTCATTAAGGCCATCCGGTAGACTTCTAGTCAAGAAATCAAAACACTTTATTTGCTTTTTTAGAATAAGTAAGTACCTCCCTCTTTTTCCCTGGAGGTTCTTAAAGATGCAGGAAATCACATTTTAATTCCTGTAGGGTACAACTTGCTGCCGTGCTTCTGCCTGACCTCTGGAATGGCACCAACAGTTGTTGCAGCAGAGGCTGCTCAGGAGAGAGGTCTCACCGTGAGAGGTGATGGGGATGAGAGTTCCCTTGGGCTGCACGATGCCTCAGCGCTTAGTCTGATTTATGTGCTGGGGAGGGCAGGAGGAGAAGGACAAGTGTTAGATACCACTTTGGAGCTCAGGAAGTTCTCTTCTGCTCAATTGCTGCCCTGAGGGGGGCTTCAGATGCTAGGGTATACTGCTGCTCATGTGTAATGGCAATGGCCTTAAAATCGAAATAGAGCAGATTTCTGTTTTCTCACAGGTTAGGAAACCTGCTTTGCAGTTTAAGAGGTAACTGGATGGTAAAAATAACTTCTTCAGTGGACTAGGAATTCTCTGCTATCAAGTGAAGTACAAGTAAAATGTTTCTATCACAGATAACTGAACAAAGTCTGTCTGGGGAATACAGCATGCTTTTAATCTATTTTAGAGGAAACAGAATAGTTAGCAGTGGCCTTTTTCATTAAGAATGGTTAAATAGGGTTGTTTATTTTGTAAGCAGACAAGTATCCCATGATACGCATTTTTTTAGCAGCCAAGAGAATCATTTGGGAACATAAAGGCTGACAAAATAGATGATTCTTGTCTAATTGCTCCATAGACACATTTTAAGATCTGTTAAACTGGTGTAGAGACAGACTTTTTCTTAGAATGTTTGTAAGAATTGTTTCAGTGTGTTATTTAGCAATGAGCGGTGTGTACTTGAAAAAGATGGAAGGTTTCTTAGTGCTTAAGTGAATTTTGTCTTTTACAATCCTTTTGTTTTCCTCATTAATCCAATATAGAGGAGAAATGGTAGGAAAGAATAAATGTAAAAGCTTCTGGAAAACATTAAAAAAATAGAGTAACATATTTACATTTTTCTAGTTTGGAGTAAAAGACTGCAAGGTTACAAAGTCTGTATCTGCTCATCCATTAAATATTGGACATAAAAAAATAAAAACAACTTATTGAGGAAAGTGTATGTGTCATGGTTGAACAAAAGATGTACCATTTAAGCAAATGTAGTACACAGGATCTTGGGGTAGGATTTATGCTCCTATATGGGGAAACTGGCCTCAGCTGGGTTTTTGATATTGTTTTCGTTATCAATGCACAGGAGCTTGTTTCTGTCCCAGAAATGCCATTGAGCATATTTTAATAAAGATATAGGACATAATTAATAAATAATAATAGTAAAGATACAGGCCATAATTATTTGTTGGACATTATAGTTTATGACATTATATGATTTTTTTGATTGGATGTAATATTTTCAGGAGGAGAGAAATCAGCAGGAGACAAATGCTGACATCATGATAGAACACATATTAAACAAACAATCTGTTGTTAATGTTGCCGGCATCTTCTATTTCTTTGCTTTACTCTGTTGATCTCTTTTTGTTGATTTCCTTGCAATGTAAATGATAGCTAGACAGGCTTTAAATATGCCACATCTTTCATGTTGTGTGGCACCTTTCTCATCTGTTCGTGCTTTTAAGAAAAGTTAAGCATTGTCTTTATATGGAAGCAATTACTGCAACACTGGAGAAGCACATACATTTTTTTTAGTTGTTCCTTGCAGCTCATAGTATGCAAAGAGCAGGCTGCTGTAATCAGTGAAGTCGGTGAAGAATGCCAGCAAACTAACCATAGAATGCATTCTTGCAATTTACTTTACATAAAATAATGTTGTGTCTAATAATTTCTCTCTCATTTTTCTTTTTTTTTTTAACTCGGAGAATTAGTTCAAATCCACTTGTTTATTGAAGTAAAGCTGCCAGCTAGTAGAAGGAAAAAATAAATCATACTTGCAAAGTTTTTAGTGTTCAGTTCATATCTAATTAAATGGATGCACAAGGTATGACAGCATTGGAATAATGCTAGTCTGAACTTTTTTCTAGCATGTGACTTGTGATTGGTTTAGTAGCTGCCAGCATCTGTACTTGAAAGGAAGTGGTCTCTTATAAGCTTAACTAATCAAGTACTTTGGGTTTGGGTTTTGGGTTTGTTTCTTTTTTGTAATTTCAAAGAGGAACAATGTGAGAGAAGATCAGTCATGCATGGTATTTGTGGGATCCCTTGATGGGCTGTGAATTCGAATGAAAAATTCAAACATCATCAGAGTTCCAACTTGAAAGATTGATCAGTCAAGTATTTATGAATATCATTTTCTCGGATTGTGGGACTGAGATATGTGAAGAATGCAGAAACATAGGGAAAGTGTTAAATAGAAATCAAATTTCATAAACGCTTCCAGAGTGTCCCTGAATCATTATAGATAAATGCTTATGTAGCCATAGGACAAAATACCACGGAGATGGTACTTTGTGTGATAGGTACCCATTCTCTTTCACCTTGTCTCTTTTTCTAATTTTTATCTTTTTTTTCTACCTTTCTCTTTCCACCCTACTTTTCTTCCTGTTGCCTGTTTGCAACTATACTGCAAATACTATTACTTTTCAAGCCCTTCAGGGACTTTAGTTTTTCAAGTATTGCCACCTGTCAAGAGTGATACTTTTTCCTTTTGGATGAGAAAAGTTGGTCTAATACTCCTACGTGTAAATTTCCATACAGTTTAATGGAGCTGTTAGAAAATATTCAGACCAGTTGTTACATTTTTAAAACACTGTTGAATATGGAGGGAAATCAGGGATAAACAAACTCTTAAGTTGTGTAACAATTTTTTGTTTTTAATCATGTTATATAAAAGATGACTTTGAACCTTGGAGAACTCATTTCAAAGAGTAAATGGAGCGTATTTTAAGATCTAGAATTCTTCTGTTGTGTGAATGTTATCCACGGATACTTCCATATATGTGTGGAAGTGAAAAACTCTGGTTTTGCTTAAAAGGAACCACCAGCCTGTTTCACATGGTGCACATAGGCTGGTTTGTTCTCTCATTGCTTCAGCCATAATTTTCCTTCCTTGCGTGCGTTCCAGCATCAGTTGAGCTTGGTGGCAGACTTCCCTGTTGGCTTCAGCGGTGTAAAACCAGTCTACGCTGATTTGAAAGCCTTCCAAGTACACATGCATGACACTGGAAACAGCCAAGTTAAAGGAGAACTACTACATAAATCTAGTGTAGGAACGAAAGCAATTTTCTTTTTGTCAGAGTTCCAGTGGTGTTTGGTGTTTCATGGATATGCCAAAGAATTTCTGAAAGTCTGCACAATAACTGAACATACGTACTGTGGAGCTACGTTGTTAACGTGATTCAAAAGAACATCTTAAGGTTTTTACTTTTGAAATGCTTTGGGGTTTCAGCTACAAGATGTTATGTTGTCCCATGACATAAAGTAGTTTTTTAAAAGTCTTACTGCTTGAAACATTCTGTTTGGTGGCCAAACATTGATCATGAACTCAGCATAGAAGTATTTAATGTTTTTTCTGCTGCTCTTTTGGTGAGGAGAGAGATAGACTAATTTATTTTAGTGCTTCATAATTTAATGCTACTCATATTTTTTTGTGAATAATGTTGCCTGATTGAGAAATTGTACTTAAATATAGTTGTGTTTGATAAACTAGGACGTGTTCTGTCTCGTATATCTAGTTTAAATGCTAATTTATTGACTTCATGGCAGGAAAATAATAGTAATAACATTTTGAGCTTTTTTTTTGTAAAGTAGATCTTAAAGTAAATAGAAAAGTTGCAGTTACTGAGTAGTAAAGCTATGGTTTAGTTATGAGGGTAGTTTAATGAATGCCAGTAAAATGAGCTTACTTTATTACATATTTTATTTTGTCTGTGCTAGGCATGGTAATTAAAAATTCTACAGCATTTATGGGACAGTTCTTACACTTCCTTTAGTGTAAGTTTCACTGCTTGTCATGAATTGAAGTTATGCATGGCTCTGAGGGAGCCACATCAGCCTCCAAAGTGACTTTAGGAACAATAAAGTCACAATTACAAAAGTATGCTGTCATGTTAAGAATTCTTAAATAATCTCAACACTCGAGAAACATCTGGGGCTTCTGAAATTGGGAGATTCTCTGAAGGTCTTGAGATGCTGGATTTGATTTTTGTGGGTTTGTATGTAGTTGTTTCTTTTTTTTTCTTGAAAACCCATGCTTGGTAAAGTAAGATGGGGGAGGGTGTGCGCGTGCCTATGTAGAGTATGTCTTCAAAATCAGAAATGTGTTCCTCATAAAGCTGGCTGTCAGCCATGTTTATGTGGGAGGCCTAGGCAAGTTATGGCAACGCAAACTGCAGCGTGGTGTCGGCGCAGCTCTGAAAGCAAGAGAACAAAATGTGAGGCGATAGTAAGGCGAGTACACAGGGTACAGCATAAAACCCCGTGCAAGTCCCTTTCCGCAAGGGCACCAGGAACAGTCAGTTGAACAGGTTCCCCAGCGCTGTAGCATCAGGGCAGCGCTTCCACATGGTGCTCGATCCCTCCGCTGTTGAGTGGATGAGGAAAGTGGAGGGCTTTCTTCCTGTAGTTTTCAGTTAGGTTTCCTCTCTAGTCCGCCGAAGAAGCACCAGTAACACCGCTTTGCAAGGAACTGGGTCTGACTGGCAGCAGTAGTACTGCTTGCATTAGAGACAGGATTGAGCAACAGATCGTGCTTTTAAAAAAAACAGTTAATTGCTTATTAGTTGTGAAGGAGAAAGCAGTTAAAACTGAGAATAAGTGAAATTATGCCACAGAGTAAGTACTAACATACAGTTTCTTCCTACCATCATCTTGCTGCAGATCACCATTTCCCTATGAGCATTGCCTGGTGTGGTGCTCGTGCTTCTAGTCATGTCACTGCAGCCCTCTTGCACTTCCCCCTTAACTAGAAGACGCAACTTGAATTTCTTTTTGTGTTTATTGTCATTGTTTTCAAGGATATGAAAAAAATACTTATGGGTAGGTTCTTTATCACAACTTTTTGATTTTAAACTGCTTCCAAATTTGAGTAATAAAGTAATAAAGTCTTTCATATATACCTGTGTGTATATGACTGGATAATTGTAATACTTGTTTTTGTAGTGGATGATGCTGGTAAGATAGAACATGAAGGTTCTGCTGAAATTACCATGGAAGCAGAGTCAGAAAGTGGCTCTTGTAAAGTGGATGGCATTTGTCCAGAAGTCATCAAGGTCTATATATTCAAAGCAGATCCTGGAGAAGATGATTTAGGTAAAATACGCTCATTTTAGAATACTCCAACGTGACATCTGAAATTTTGCATAATTAGACTGTGGTTTCTCTCAAGTCATCTGTAAAGAGCTGTGGGTCTAATGTTAAAAAGTGACAAACTTTCAATTTTCTGCAGTTTAGCATAGAATTTGAACAAAGTGTATTTAAAATATTTTGCTCTGGTCTTCCTAATTAGGGGGCACAGTAGACATTGTGGAGAGCGAGCCAGAGAATGACCACGCAGCTGGATTACTTGATCAAAATAGCAGTATTCGTATTCCAAGGGAGAAAATGGTTTACATGACTGTAAATGATTCTCAGCATGAAGATGAAGACTTAAGTAAGTAGGTGGCTTTCATTTGGGAACAAGGATTTTCACTTTCAGCAGTGCAGTGTTCCTATTAATTTTTTCTTGACTTCTTTTTCTCTTAGATGTTGCAGAAATAGCTGATGAGGTTTATATGGAAGTGATTGTAGGAGAGGAGGATGCAGCAGTGGCCCACGAGCAGCAAATTGATGACACTGAAATTAAAACTTTCATGCCTATAGCTTGGGCAGCAGCTTATGGTAGGTAATACTCAAAGAATTATTCTTGGTGACGCTGTGTAGCAAAATGTCGGGGGTTGTTTTTTGGAGGGTAGTGGAGTATTTGTGCTTTTGTGTTTGTTTTTAAAGTTTTAGTTTAAGAATGGTTTGTTGGCATAATGAGCCTTAAGAAGAGAGAAGCTGTAAGGCAGGCTGCTTCTTACTCCTATTTTAACAGGCATTTTCCTTCATATTTGCATGATGTAGAAGGGGAAGTACACAAGCTTTCAGCCAAAAAATTGCAACTCAGGTACAGCTGTCCTTCACAGTTTTAGGACACAGTAAGAGCTGGGGGCGGGGAGGGGGTGGGGAAAAAAGGCAGATGGGAATATGTAAGATTCAGTGTAACAGTGAAAAGCAACACTGACCTCTAGCTTGAATTAAGTGCTTTCTAGAAGGAACATATAAATATGTGATTTCAGTAATGGAAATAATTAATTGAAGCTGTAGGGAGACATCTTAAAATTATAGCAGAACCTTGAGAATATTTCCAGCATGCAGAACCATTTTTCTTGATCGTTAGTATCTGAGCACCAACTGGTGCACAAACTGATTTCCAGAACTTACGTAAGCCGGTAGACCAAAATCTCATCTCAGAAATGTTCCTGTATTGCCCCTTTCTGCTTTAAAACAAAGCAGAAGCAGCAGTGGAGTAGAGGACAAAGCTTAGGTTGTATGTCTGCCTGGTGTGGATTGTGGTGATGGTGCCAGCAGACAACTGGCAGGGAAGCGCTGAGGATGCGATGGGGGCTGGAATCAGGGATGTAAGTCAAGGGAGGGCAAGATTTCAGGGAGCAGTCTGTGTTAAAGGTTATTTAGGAGATGGATGGTTGTGCACCCAGAGCCTGATCTTTGGCCATATACTGGTGAGCACAGTTTCAGTGGAGAGGAAAGGACAGAAACCAGGTAGAGTGGGAATTAAAAATGAAATTGGCTGAACTCGAAACAACAGTTGTAGACTGAACATTCAGTGATTTTTCAGAAGGAGGAGAAAATTGAGCAGAGTGTATTAAGAACAGAGAGATGGAATTGAAAGGAGAATTTAAGAATGTGGGAAACGGTGGAGTGATTGCATTGTCAGCAGTAAGCGACCTAGCACACAAGGTGAGAGGTGGCGGGAAAGGGAAGAAATAATGAAGCATGAAGGCATGAAAATGGCAGAGGTTTGTCATCTGCACTTCTCAGAACTGTTCTCCACTTAAAGAGGGTTTAAGAGCTGGTAACAGTCGCACGTTAAACTAAATTTGTTTTGTTGCTGTATTGTAGCAAAGCCCAATCCCACTGTGCTTTATATTCCAGCAAGTTTTAGCAATTTTATTCTAGTATCAGAAAATGTTTGGGGCCTGTTTTGTGTTGTACTCTAGAAGGACTCTTCATGCTCCTGTTGCTAACCATACTTTCACATGTAAGATATGAAAACGGGTTTTGCTTTCAATGTTTGTCACTTGCCTCATTTGCTGTTCAACACTTGAGCTAGCAAATAGATCAGAATCTTCAGGCTCTGTGCATGTCTGTTCCTGGCTCTGAGTCTTCTTACGTTAATCATGAATATTCATCCTCAGCACTCTACAAAGGGAACAGCTATTGAGCATCTTGCGCTTTCTTACACTTCAGTCTTCCTGTCTTATTTGTGTGCTTTGCTTTCGCTAGGAACTGTTGCCTTCTATTGATCCAAGTAAATACTTAACCACAGCATTTGTTACTAAAATTTACTTACACCCTTAAATCACCAACGTTAAATTGATTGCCAATAAATACCTTCCTGAATATATAGATATATTTACTTGTAATTTTCATGTTTATTTTACATCCAGTAATACTATTTGTGTATTAAACACAAAGCCCTGTGAGGCAAAGATTGTTTCCTTCTTTCTGTTATACAATACTGAGCATGCTCTTTGTTCCCAGTAGAAGGAATTTGTAAGTGTTAAAGCATCAGGTGTGCAAATAGTAAGTAGTGTGCTTTGGGTGCAAGTTTATGGGCTGTTCGGAACGAATCTTTGATCGCAGTTCCAGTTCTGAAACTTGGTGTGTGAGAAACTTCAGTCAGGTGAATTTGGATGTCCAGGAGTGAATGGGAGCTCACACATGAATGCACTTCAGGACTGAGAAGAAAATGGGGCACAGTAAATATTGTGACATGCTATTGTTTACTGATGTTAAACATTTTGGGCATAATTGGCAACCAAAGAAATGCAAAAAATAGTGCATCTAAAGGAGAACTCTCTGTGAAACAGAAAACCATTAATTCCTGTAAATTGTGTACTCCTGTAAAATTAGGGTAACAAAGCCAGTGCTTCCAGGTTCATAACACCAACCACAATTCCGAAGTTACATACAGAGAAGTTTTGCAGCTCATCCAGTACATTATTATGGTTTGACTAAGTGTCCAGATGACAGTTTATCATTGCTTTTATTATCATTGTAGAGTTTGTTGCTCAAATAATCTGTAGAGTGATGACGGTAGGTAACTTTTTAACTTCCCTTGTTAGGTAATAATAATGATGGCATTGAAAGTCGGAATGGCACTGCAAGTGCTCTTTTGCACATAGACGAGTCAGCTGGACTCGGGAGACTGGCTAAGCAAAAACCAAAGAAAAAAAGGAGACCTGAGTCCAGGCAGTATCAAACAGGTGAGTGTCTGGTGCCTGGCTGCACTCTCTTGTCCGTAAACAGATGTACTTTGCTGATGGCATGTGCAGTGTCTTGTCAAAAACAGTGATTGCTTTGAGAATTATGAGTGCATATTTTATTTTAAAGTTTTTAAATGCATAGTTGACTTGGATTGTGGGGGGTGTTTTAAAGAAAACCATCTCTGACATAGGAAAAAATCTGTACCATGGCAAACGGTTAAAACCTACCTACTTAACTTGCCACACCAGTTTTAATGTTTAATGGAACTTTTTAAAAGGTGTTGTTAGATAAACAGTGTTCTGTAATAGTGCTTTTTAAAAACCCTTTTTGTCTTTATTGAAAATATATAGAACAATACATTTCATTATATCAGCTCAATAAGTAACTGGAAAATCTGAACATTATATATTGCATTTGGTAGTGTAACTTCTATACCCTTTTCTGTTTTAATTGTGAAATAAATTGTCTTGATGTTAAGGCCAGCGTTCTTACTTGCATCCGTAAGAACAAATACGCTGCTTTGGCATTATTTGGTTTCTGCTGTTACTGCATTATGGTCTGAATGCTTTATTTGGTCTGATAAAGTTGAAAAAGCACAAGACTATTTTCTTTAGTGGCCTTGCCTTAAATGATACTAAAAGTTTATTTCCAAATTGTGACTTGACTGTAGGAGTTCTGTTTTGTCTAGCACTGAATCAGTAAACCAGGCAAATTTTGATCTTAAAGTTTGCTTTTTCTATTTCCAGCTACCTCGTCAGTTCTCCTTCTAAAACATTTTTGGAAAAGAGAGCTTTTTAGCATGCCGAGACAAATTCAGGGTAAACAAATCAGGCTGATGGATGAGTGCAAATGAGTTCCAAAGCTTTGAGGTGTCCGTATGTGAAATGTATTCTCATTGATTCCTGCCTGGTACCTCTTCAGATTGTCACTGTGACAGATGGCACAAGGAGGAGGTGTTAGTGTGGGGACATGTGAATTGTAGTCAGTGGTAGGTGATTAAACTGCCAGATTAAAGTCAAAGAAGATCATGTGCTGCACTTACTATGTAATACTCACTTCAGCAAGTCGGCTGCCGCTCTTTGCCCCAGGGTGGGTTTCTGTGTGCATCTAATGTGTGAACTCGTCAGAATTCTTCAAAGTAGAATTATGTGAGGTGAAGAACAGCTGGGTGATGCTTTGGTTATTTCCATCAAAAAGCAGTATTTCCTTTCTCTTGAGAATAAAAATGAATGAAAGTAGTCATTCTCTCAATTTCTTCTACCTAACCCAGTACCAAGCTTGTTTATTATATAGTAACATGTATGCGTCTGATCTTGTTTAACAATTCAGCTTATTGTTCAGGTTGAAACATGACGTTTATCGAAATGCAATATTGTTGCATAATATTGATGAAGGGTTTCTTGTTGTTTTTCAGCAATAATCATCGGCCCTGATGGTCATCCATTGACAGTCTACCCCTGCATGATTTGTGGAAAGAAATTTAAATCTAGAGGTTTCTTGAAAAGGCACATGAAAAACCACCCGGAGCACCTTCTTACTAAGAAGAAATACAGATGTACAGACTGTGATTACACTACGAATAAAAAAATAAGTTTACATAACCACTTGGAGAGTCATAAGCTGACCAACAAAACCGAAAAGCTTATTGAGTGTGATGAGTGTGGGAAAAGCTTCTCTCATGCAGGAACTTTATTTACTCACAAGATGGTGCACAGGGACAAAGGAGTTAATAAAATGCACAAGTGCAAATTCTGCGATTATGAGACAGCAGAACAAGGATTACTGAGTCATCACCTTTTAGCTGTCCACAGCAAGAACTTTCCTCATATTTGCGTGGAGTGTGGCAAAGGATTTCGCCATCCGTCAGAGCTCAAGAAGCACATGCGAATCCACACTGGTGAAAAGCCGTACCAGTGCCAATATTGCGAATACCGATCTGCCGACTCTTCTAACTTGAAAACTCACGTAAAGACTAAACACAGTAAGGAAACGCCGCTCAAGTGCGATATTTGTTTCCAGACTTTTTCGGATACCAAAGAGCTACAGCAGCATACTCTTATGCATCAAGAAAGTAAAACACATCAGTGTTTGCATTGTGACCATAAGAGCTCAAACTCGAGTGATCTGAAACGACACATAATTTCGGTCCACACAAAAGACTATCCTCATAAGTGTGACATGTGTGATAAAGGCTTTCATAGGCCTTCGGAACTGAAAAAACACGTGGCGGCTCACAAGGGTAAAAAATTGCACCAATGCAGACATTGTGACTTTAAGATTGCAGATCCGTTCATTCTGAGTCGCCACATACTCTCAGTTCACACAAAGGATCTTCCGTTCAGGTGCAAGAGGTGTAGAAAGGGCTTTAGGCAACAGAACGAGCTGAAAAAACACATGAAAACACACAGCGGCAGGAAAGTTTATCAATGTGAGTACTGTGAGTATAGCACTACAGATGCCTCAGGCTTCAAACGGCATGTTATTTCCATTCACACAAAAGACTACCCTCACCGTTGTGAGTATTGCAAGAAAGGGTTCCGACGGCCTTCAGAGAAGAACCAGCACATTATGCGGCATCATAAAGATGTTGGGCTGCCTTAAAGTCTCTTTCACAGACTTGCGGCTGGAATTATAAAGGAATTTTGCCTTTCAGGCAGTTAGCTTATTTTAAAGCCAATCACCTGCGATCACACACACACACAAAAAAAAAAACAACAAAAAAAACATACTGTGCATTTGATTTGTTGCTGTATAAAAATAGGATTATTGCTTCTAGTTGACTTTTATACCTTTTGTTCAATAGCGTGTTCTGAATTCTATTCAGTTTGTTTAATAAATGAAGAAAAGATGGCAACAATAAAGTTGCATTTAATAAAGTAAACCCTGTCTCTTACTGAATTTTTCAACCGTAATAGTTTATTTAAGTATATTTATCTTACTGACCTCGTTGATACTCACAGTGTCCATGTTAATGCAGTTTTGTCGTGAATTTTAAAAATATGAGATTTCTCTTGATAAAATTGTCAGAGGTGTGTATAAAATGGGGGATTGTGATGTTGAAGATGAAGTCAGTAGGGCCCACCTGATTGTCTTGCTTTGACTACACAGACTTTGTGGCAGGTTAACTATTTTCCATTTGAGGAGTTACACATCTAACTTTATTGCGGAAAACTGTTCTGCGTTTTAATTCGGGTTTCAGAGAGAAAAAAAATTTTTAAATGGTTTGAGGCATTTGTAATCTTTCTTTGGCGAATTTAAAAGTATGCTCAAATACTACGTTTATTGTTCTGTGCTTCTTTGTCTTTGAAAGGTTTTGTGTGTTCCAAATGAGTTGGGCTTTTTTCAATTTACTGCTGTCTTAATGTTGGAAACGTAAAATGCTGTTGTTCCGTTTGCAGAGTTAATAGATCACAACTGTCCGTACGTGCCGGTAAACATACCTCAAACGTGACGCTTTTATGTATATGAGTATTTCTTTGAAAGAACAGTTTGTGGTTCAAGTCACATTTTTATTGTGAGTTGTTTTAGAATAAAATTTAAGACCGAGAGGTGCCTCGATTTTGGAAACGAGATACTTAGAGTGAGAGCTTCAGAGGGGGATGGAGTGGAGCAGATGCGTTCGTCAGGAGTAGAGATGGTTTAATGTAGATATCCTTAATAAGAAAAGTAACTTATGGTAGTAGCAGAACTGTTTCTAAATTGAGCGTTCTTCCTGAGCCATTAGCAGCTGCGTTAAGCTGCTGTTTATTAATTAGTACAGTATCCAGAATTAACCCAGTTCTGTTAATCTGTTTATAAACAGCTGGGAGAACATTACAATTATTATATGCAATTTTGCCACCTGAAAACTATTATAAAATAGCGCCATATAATTTGCTAATTGCAGCATAAACGTACCAAGCACGAAGTCATGTACCTTAACAACAACTGTGGAGCGAAAAACCCAAACCATTTAATTACATGCCAGATTTTAGGACACAGCCCTGCTCCCCTTGCTGAAACTGCGGCCGAAGCCACTGGTTGAGGATGGATCGCAGAACTGGGACCCGGCTCCTGCCGGCCCAGGGTAGATCCCTCACCAGCGACTGGCTGATGGAAGGGGCGCAGAGCCTGGCCCAGGGCCACCCTTGTTTCTGGGCAGGTGAACTTCCTACTGACACGGGACGGGAACGGGAGTGGTGATTTCAGGTTTGGGGCGTTAAAGGGACACCGGTTTCCTTTGAGATGTGCGTCTCCTAAGCCTTTTGGGTTCTGTTCTGTCACCCAGCCCTCCTCCTACTGCTCAGCCCTTCTGTTCCGCTGTAAGCCAAAAGGCTCGTGTGTAGTTTGCAGTTCAGGAGAGCCAAATGCCATGTCACTACCTTCATTGTAGAGTGCTTTTTTCCTTTGATGCCCAGCCTTGTCCAGCGTGCTCCGTGTCACAGTGCTGCTAACGGGCCGTGACCTTCCGTGTGTAATCCCCGGCTGTGCTGCCCCGTGCCTTCCGTGGAATCCCGGGTGCGGCCCTGGGTTTCCCACCTGGCCGTAGCTGGCTGTCCGTCGCCTGCTGATTGCCAAGTCAGATGCAGTAAAACCCCGTAGAGATTCTCCATTCGCGACTTGCAAAGTAACCCTCTGCAACGCTTTTTTTTTTCTTTTTCTAACTGGAAACCTGAAAAGTGTACAAAAATTTGCATTAATTCCCATAGCATCGCCGAGGTTTTTAGCCATTTTGAACTTTATTTTTTTAAATAAGCTGAAAGACAAAGAACACAATTTTACACATTTTCTTTCTCTTACGTAGCCTGGAATCATACACACTTTTTTTTTTTTTAAAGCACAATGTTGAAACTTCTTTTTTTTAATAATTAAGGGTTTGGTCAAGTGGATTTTGTAAAATGTATTTGTCTGTATAAAGAGAAAATGAAATTATAGTTATTGTTAATGTACTGACATTAGTTACAGGTTAGTTTTAATTCTTAAATAATTTGCTTAGCAAATGCTATAAAATGGATGTTTCAGTTTAATGTTTAAAAAAGGTACAGATTTTTACAAGGACATAATATAAATTATTGTTCTGTAGAAAATACCCTGTTAAATATTGTATACGTCCTTCCCTCTGTACACTTTGTAAAAAAGACAAAAGAAAAAAACAAAATACATAGAATCATATAGGGATGTGTGACATTATTGTAATTGTGTACTTGATAATAACGTGAAAAAATAAAATTCAAAGTATTTTCCTTTTAATGAACGTTCAGTCTATTTGATGCCAGCACTGAGCTCAAGCGGTGCTCTGCGGGACGCGGCCGGCTGCGGCCGGGGTGCGTTTCCCCTTACCGTCTTTTCCGGGCTCACTGCGCGTGGCACCGGGGTGCGGGGGATTCGGTCCCTCGTTCGCTTGCAACGGGCCTTCACGAGGAGGTCTGCGAAAGCGGAAGGCAGGGGTGGCAGGTCTTCAAAGTCCGTTTCGATGCCTGGTTTTATATCAAAGGATTCATGTCTGTTAAACCGCTTACAATGCCTTCATGTTTTTCGGCAAGGCGGTTACCTCCTCAATGCCGCTACGCCGTCCCAAAGAGCCCCCGCCAGACCTCCAGTCCAATGAGGGGACCGCTCTCGGTCAGACTACATTAATAAAATGTGTTTCCCGGCGCCCTTTCTTTTGGTGCAGGAGCCCTTCGGGGCTGGCGGG
>NW_009601593.1:1227-1475 GCF_000690535.1 Cariama cristata | reverse complement strand
TCCCCATCCCCATCCCCATCCCCATCCCACCGAGCTTACCCACCCCAGCTCCCCGCTCCAGGTCGCGCCTATCCCGGGCAATCGGGCTCAGAGGCAAGCCGAAGTAGTTCTGGGATGGGTTCATTAGCCAGGCTGAATTCGGGGTTAGGCAGTGGGAAGGGGGCAATGTTGAGAAGGAGCCCGGAGGAGCACACCAAAGGGAAGGGCTCCGGCCGAGCCCCGCTTTGCCCGGTGCCGCCGAGGCACCG
>NW_009601593.1:794-1128 GCF_000690535.1 Cariama cristata | reverse complement strand
GGGTAAAACGCTTCCTTCAACTTTTTCCTAGAAGGGCGTTCAGCTTGTTATACCGGGGGCAGGGGATCATGTCATTTCTGCTTTATGTACTCCGAGGAAAGCATCCGTAATCCCTCGCTGATCAAAAAAAAATAAAATAAAATAAATAAAATCAGGCAGGTTGTTGTTTTCGTCCCAAGACAGCAGTTTGACCCGCAGAGCCGAACCGGGAGCTGAGCCGAGCCCGGCACAGCCGGGGAACATCTCCGGAAAACCGAGGTGCGGACTGCTTGGGGCTAACGTCCCCTCGGTGGAGCTCCGGCCAGCGGCTCCGGAGGGCGCCCGGGGGGTCGCT
>NW_009601593.1:0-637 GCF_000690535.1 Cariama cristata | reverse complement strand
CCGCCGGCGGCTGGCGCTCGCTGTAAACACGCGGGGGCTCGGCATTTCACTGCCCCTCTCGCCTGGCAAAAGGCAAGGTTTGGGGGGTTGGGTTGGTTTTGTTTTTAAATAAAGAACAAAACAAAAACCCCAACTTTTTTTTCCCTCTCTTCTTGAACTTTGGTGTTGGTGAGGAAAGCATCCCCGGGGCCGGGGAGCAGAGAGCCGGGAGGGCGGGGAGAGGGGAGTTATCACCCAGCCCGGCTGCATCATCCCGAGCCTAAAACGCCGACGTGCCTGCCTCGGCTAAGCCGAGACTAACGCTGCGCTGGCCCTGAACAAAGTTAACCATTCCCAACTTATCTTACACAATGTTTGTGGGTATACATCAGCGATTTAAAACTTTCCATATGTCCTATACAAGCAAGATTTCATTAACAAACAGACTCAGGGTTTCACTTATCACAATCCCCCCTTTTTTTTTTTTTTTTTTATTAATTCTTTTTTCCCCTCTCCTACATATGTAGCTAACGTCCAACTGCCTCGCACGGGTAAACTCAAACCCGCTTTGCCACATCCCCCCTTAACGCAGCTGACCGCTTCGCGCTTTGCAGTCAATAAAATCCCGAGTGCTTAAAAGTGGAGTTTTCACATAATT
>NW_009601592.1:387-632 GCF_000690535.1 Cariama cristata | reverse complement strand
GTGCTCTCAGGCCCCTTGGCTGTCCCCATTCCGTTATCGTATGAGTGACTCACCGACTGAAAAGAACTTCCGCGAACGCCGCCACGGGTGCCAGTCCTGCGGAGCACCTGGCCCACGCAGCCATAAGCGACAGAAACGCCGTTGTCCTCGCCGGAGTCAGGGCGGGCTGTGACCCCGGGAACAGGCAGCACCCCGCGGCCTTCCATTGGAGAGCAGGGATCCAGCGGCTTTCTTCCCAAGGACGG
>NW_009601592.1:0-249 GCF_000690535.1 Cariama cristata | reverse complement strand
AAGAGCCAGCGCTGTCAGGAGCAATGTGGAGGACCCGCTGACGGGCAAACAGTGGGCACAGGGCAGCCAGCTCTGGTGCTGGCGGGGTAGATGTGCCTGCGTCTGGGTGGGGAGGAGCACACCTGCACCCCGTGAAGCAGCACAGCCTGGGACGGGAAGTGCAGGTGAAGCACGGCGGATTAAATCGCCAGGCATGTGCTTACACATCGTCATAGAATCACTGAATCACAGAATGGTTTGGTTGGAAGG
>NW_009601591.1:20208-32535 GCF_000690535.1 Cariama cristata | reverse complement strand
GACCGCCTCGCTGCCCCTCCGCGGGCAGGGCGCTGCCGGGCTGCAGCTGCGGGCGGAATGCACCTTTTTTCTGCACAGTTAACGAATCCCAAACCGGAATGGACAGAGGGCGCCTGAGGGCTGCTGGGTTTTATTTACGGCACAGTAAGTACCGTAAAAGTACAAAAGTTGTTTCAAAATTTGCCAACAACAGTGAATTTTATGTACCGAGGCTCACATTTAATCACCGTACAGCTGCGTTAGCATGAGCTACGTACGATCTTAAGTCATGTTACGGTTTTGTTTGTTAAATCATTATCCCTTACAACCGCAAATACTTTTTTTTAAAGTACAGAAAAAATACTGAATGTACTAGCAGCATGAATCAATATTGTAAAGGTGTATCCTTTCTAGTATTAAACTTACGGAGATATTGAGGTTCCTTAAGATGGTTTTTAAACATCAACTAGTCAAGAAAAGTATCAAGGCGCTTTAAAACTTAGTAAGAACATTGCCTTATTTCAATACCAGAAGATGCAGTTTAACTATATGCGTGAAATACTGTGCATAACACTGCAGTTTGATGATTCAGAAAACGGAGCTCATTTTGCCTCAGAGCAAGGAAGACTACTTTCATCCCATCGCTTTTTGACTAACAGATTATAAGATCTAGCTATGCAGTGACAGCTGTAACACTGAGCACAGACCCTGCAGGACTAATTCAGTGTTCATCCCGGAACACGGACTCTCAACAGGCTGTCAAGTGCAACAGGCAGGTGGGGAGACACAAGACAAACATTCACTATAAATATATAAAACTTAGAACTCAAAAAGCAATTATTTTTTCAAGACATCCTATTTCATTGGAGCAATTAAAAATAAAGTAGGAAGGAATTTAAGCTTCCAGTGGCCCAGTTATTAACTTGGCCTCACATTAACCTGGGATGAAGAAAATCCAAATTCAAATTTGGAGAGGGGTCTCTTGCACACTCTCTATGTATTTTGGTATAAAGAAAGGAGGGATTCTCTCCCATTTCTTTGGAAAAAGATCAGAAATATAAAAGACAAATTCTAAGCCACACTGAAGCAGTTCTAACAAGCACTATTTTCAAATTATATAGCTACCTGAATTAAAAAACTTACACATTCCTCGAGTGCTTTTAAGAACATGTTCACACACCATCTTTCTCTCAAAATAGGATCTTTCTTATTAAGAAAGACATTGCCATTCAGTGTGAACACAAAAATGCAAGTATAAAGCAATATCAAATATCCATCCTTTCAGTCAGTTTTGCCCTTTTACAGTCTTTATTACGTAAGAGGAGATTGTTTCCTGTCCTTTCTGCATGCAGGAATTATTAGCACAGCATATTGAGAACCTGGACTTAGGAAAGTGGCACCATGTCAGTAACTGAGTCTATTATATGGCTTAGAAAAAATTATGATTGCCTCCACGATTGCCCAAGTTTGGGGCATATTTGGCTTTGCTGAAATCTCTAAGACTGCATTCACAGTAACGGCTGTGTAAGCAGCACTAAACAAAATACAGTAATTTTGGTCTTCACTTGCTGCTGTTGACAACGCACTTTAATAAGAAGAACCTCCTGTAGACCAACTGACATCTCTGCTTCCAAGTATTTCAAGTCAGCGGCAGAATGACTCTAAGGTAAAACACATTTTCTCTCTCTGATGTTCTCAAACGGGAAACTGGTTCTACACCCTCCTCTCAAAGTATGTTATATTGTTGATGTCAGTATGCTGTCTCCCTGCTTTCCACCATCACACTCCACCAGAAGCAACAATTCCACTACTTATTAGTCATTGTATAGATAATGGTTTTCACACTTTATAAGATAAGCCAAGTAGCAAGTACTTTTTCCCCAATGTAAAGCATTGCAAAGAACACCAAGGTCACGACCTCAACAAAGCACACAATCTACCCTTAGATATTTTACACTGTGAACTCCAAAGTAGAGCAAAACAAGAAAATACAACAGTAGTCCACCATCTAAAAAAAAGGACACATATCCACTGTGAAGATTAAGTAATTTTTTTCAAAAAAACAAACTAATGCAGAATTATCACACCAATACAAGTACAGAAAACAAAGGTTTCAGCAAGAACACAAAGAGTAATTAAAAAAAAATAAGTTTGAGAGAAAATGAAGTGCAACTTTGCACCAGAACATAACAAAGAAGTGGCTATACAAAATACTTTCTATATCCTACATCTTGGGGAGAGGTATGTTTCTCACACTTTAAGCAAGATTTGTTGAATCGGTCAGGTTAAGAATGGCTCACTGAAAGGCATCCCTTGTTCCCAGCCACGCTTAGTCCTTCCTTTCCACCCTTCAGCATTAAAAGCTGCCCAGTGCCAATGCAAAAGCCTAGTTACTAACCGACTAGTTAATGAGCAGTCTTCCACACCAAAAGTATAAAATTAGTACCCTAAGAATACAATTTACAAATGGAACTAAATACCCCTTAAAAGATGAGAGGAAAAAAGTAAAAACCACTGGAATGCTTTGCATTTTCTTCTAGTAATTTAACCATTGCATAATACAAAAGAAAACTCAAAGAAACACGAGTGATTCCTGTGCTTGGAAGCCAATGGTTAAGATAGAAAACAGCAGCAACTTCCTCTGAGGATGCTCAGAGAAACCTCAGAGTTTTACCACACAACTCATGCTTCATAGGCATATATTCACTGCACATATAGAATCTAGGAATTGCCATATTAAGGAACTTAATTGCCTGACTTAGTATTCAGTAAGGGACTGTGTAGTATATCACATTTATAATATGCTGACAACAGCATCTCTTTATCCCTAGAACCTTCAGACAACTGTGCAGCTTATGTCCTGAAACGTGGTATTACAATACAGTGCAATATAATTATACTATCAGATATAAATGTAAGTTTTTCCTCAATGCACAATAAAATTTATAGTTTAAGTCACATTTCTGGCCCCGGTGATGTCCTGCATAGAATTTCAGCCTTTGAAAGTCCAGCCACCTGAACAACAGTGTGGCTCAGACCTCATACTCCATCCCCACCTTTTTTCTAAATAAAAAAAGATACAGCATGAAATTTCAAGATACTATATAACCCTGTTGTTTCTGAGCTGAACCCAAAGAAAATTGTTCTTTCATGATGTCTTCATTATAGATACATAAGCTATTATGATATTAAGAAAGAAAAATTCACAAACTAAGAAACTGTGTTCCTTTCCTTTATTGTGAAGTACCAATACCTTGCATACAACATGCAATTTATTGCTTATTGACATTATTGCATATATCAGAGAAAAAAAAATAATCAGCCAATATCATTTTATGCAATCTCCTAAACTGTTCAAACAAAATATAGAAATGCTTTACAGTATCACTGAAATGCAAACAAATAATTCAGATTTTTTTATAATAAAAAGTAAATTTAAACCCATAGTACTTAATTATTCGCCCTACAACAACTGATTACTTTTATCACCGATCTGCAGAATTGTTATATTGCATTTTTAAGTTCTTGTGCCGTGATAAGGATTGCTACTACTATCAGGCCACATTACTATGTGAATTTAATAATGCGATCCTGGTATTTTGTTACAGTATTAGTATTTACTGCAAACCAGATTGTCAAGATTTAACAGAAATCAGTCTAGCAGAATTTACCATTTTCGTCCTTGCTCTGCACATGTTAGATATATTTATCAAGTTTCTTCTTAGATAGAAGATTATATAAACATTTTTGAATTACAGGCTCCATTATTTATGCCTAAGTTGTAACTCCTTTGTTCCGAACAGTTTTCATAATTTGGTTTCAAAGCAGGTTAGCTGTGCTTACATGTAAAATTATTCTAGGTATCTGTTGATATTAAAGAAAACACTGTTTGGTATATGCATGCTAGAAACAAATCCAGGATATTTGGACGTGTGCATATTAATTGTGCAATTTATATAGCTGAGCTCACAATTAGCTCTTTTCCTCCTTTCCCCCTATCATATGATGGATTTCTCTTGTGAAACTGCAATAGGGTTACAATAAACAAAACCAATATATCCTGCATTGCATTCAAAATGTTCTGTTCTGTATTACAACTTACTATTAATATATAAATGTTGCTTTCAAACCTAGCAAATTTTTTAAAATACCAAAATTTAAAAACTTAGAAGACAATTTACATGCAACATGTTCCGCTTGGGTGCAGATTCTCATATACTTAAATATTTATAGGCTCATAAAAGCACGTCCTGTCCACAAGACAAGTACAATGTTTGACATCCCACGCATAGATTAAAAATAAAGATACACTACAGAATATTTTATTTGTTGTATATTTTCAATTTCAATAAGTAGGAAGTTATAAATAGCACACTGAATCATTATATGGTTGATACCAAGCCACGTTGAACTCTTCATAATTCACCCTCTTAAAAGACACTTCCTTTACATTACAACTAGATGGAAAATTTATATACATCGTTATAATCAGATGCCCTCTCAGTGCAGGACATCACACAATGAAACTGATCTCAGAAGAAATTTTGCCAAAATATTTCTTATACCAAACAATACAACTTATTATTCATAGCTACCTTCCATTCTTTACTGAGCTATAAAGTGCTTGGTTATTATAAATAGAGCAAGAATGTCAAAGGAGGTAGCTAGTAGAGATTTGTAATGGATAAGAAACCTTACCAAGTGTTACCACCTAAAAGTATGATTTGATGCTTAATTCCAGATCTCTCAACCTCCCAAGCAGCACATCTTTCATCTTCTCTACCATAAAAAGAACTTTCAAGTTGCTTTCAGAAAATCCTAAGATCTTCCCCTGTCCAAAAAAGAGATTTTACCCAGGTCTGGATGAATGCTAAAGCTCATAAATATTGATCACTACTTCCATTTGACTGCTGTCAGGATCTCAGCGATGGAAGTACTGTTCTTTTTCTAGCTGTCAAATATATTCCATATATAGAGAGACTCCACCAGGAACAAATCCTTCCTTGTGAAGTTCCTTGTAGCCAGATAATGATGTTGTAGAGTAGACTATTAAAAATATCAAAGAGGCCTGCCCATACTTTTCAAAGTCTTCTACACTTGCATTTTTTCATCTGAAAATTCTAGTCCCTTTCTCTTTGCTTTATCGATGGCTTTCACCAGCAGCCAACACTGCACCAGATCCTAAGCTGGAGTAACTGTCAAGCAGCCCTTTATTTTCCTCTGAATGGCTCAGCAGAAGCATCACAAAACAATTTTACAAACTTCTCTATTAGATGACCTTTTACAGAAAGCTTGTATGTACATATACTTAAACACACACAAGTCCATGAGAAAAAGTCCTGTTCACAGAGCAATCAACAACTGATAACTCATTTTATACAGCTTGAAAATTTTAAAGAATGAAGTTTCATTTTCCACTGTGAACAAAGATATAGGAATACCTAAACCTTTCCGCTACGTATCAGTCTGCTGTTGTCCCAACCACAGCAGTAGGAAGACATCTGGATCTCTGTACTTGTGTTCTTAAAGTCCCCTCCACCTCTCCTCTTTAGGCCTGCTTGAACTCATTTCCTCACTTGTGTAAGCTTTTACTCTTAGGTTAATGTTAGTTCTGCAGTATGAGTAATCTTCTCCCATAATTTTCTAAGTAAAGATGGAAGTAATTCTCTTCCAGAGACTGCAATTGATTTAATTTTTCATAAATTTTAATACAAAATTTGGAATTGTTATGAATTTATATAGAAAGTCAGGTCCCCTTATTTTCCTATGCATAGGTATTTTTCATTATTCAATTGATTCTACTTTTTAAGCAATTAAGTTATTAAATTATTGAGCTCACTCAAGATAGCATGTATTCAAAGAGGTAGAGTAGGCTTCAGAGATGTAATTCTTACCACTGAAGAATGCGCACAGATAACCCAATGAAGCATCTCTGTAGTGTAAGGCTCTCAACTTCATTGAAATCCACTGGAACACTCACTGAGAAAATTAGTATTTGAAGTACATTTCCTCTCTGCAAGCACTGTATCCACAATCAATTATAAAAGCAAAACGTGACCTACCATTCCCCTGTAGTAGTTCCGAAAGTGGTATTTACTCAACTTTTGATGAAAAAGTAAAAACATAAAAAAGGGAAACTTGCATTCCTACATACAGCCTTACTGGTACAGACTCTCCCATGATCATCGTGCTAATTTTACATCACCTGGTACTGAAGAATGTAAAGAAAACAAAACCAAGATATCTAAGCATTTTTTACAAGATTAACTCCTTCCATTTGCTATGTCCATGGCAAAGACACCTGGTGACATACCAAGAGTCTGCTTTTACACTAGACAATGCAACTGTTAAAAATAGAAGTTTTAAGCCACTAATAAGATAATATTACATTCTAAATGTAGCATTTATTATGATGCTACTTATCATGCATTTCCTTTTTTGCATAAAAAAAGCAAACGCTTGCAACATTAAATTTCATCAATATTTCACCACAGTTTTTAAATTAATAAAGTGCAATTGAAAAATGGGTGCAGCAGCTATCTAACTTGCTGTATTATAATCTTTTAATGGCAGGTGAAAAGTGTCCTATACTAATGTATGCAGTACATCACAACTTTGCAGCCTGTTTACTACAGTCCTTGCTGAATACACAAGTGTTAATTTTTTTTCATTATAAAGTTGCTTTCTGATACACAGTAGATGCATCAGGACATAACTGTAATACAGTAAAAAAAAATGGGAAAATTTAAACCTAATGCATTGAAAAATATTGTTTCAATTACATTAATTTTGTACAACAATGCAAAATATTACCTGTTTTAAAATAATTATCCCACTGCCCTTCCATTCTGGGTTGTTGCCCAAAGTATACAGTGCAGGGTTTTGGTTGGTTGGTTGGTTGGTTTTTTCCCTTCAATCTAGTTTTAACATAATTTTATTATAGCTTGACTTACCCCCGCCCCCCCATCAGACACAAGTCTATCTAGAAGTGAAGGAAATGGACCATTTTAATGAATGTTCTCCATTGAAAACAAAAAAATTTAAATACTGCAATATATAAAGATTAATGCTAAGAAGGGATGAATTTCAAAAAGTTTTCATGAGTTATCACCTTAAGAGTTGCTCCAAATCATCTTCCTTATCAATTTTTTTCATCCTACTTCCCAAATAACAAAAGTAGACTTATACTTTCAAACATATTCTCCAAAATGTTTGAATCTACTCAATTTAAAAATTATTTTAGAAAGGAATAAACTATTACAAAATGATTCCCTGATCTAGCAACTTAAAAAGCACAAGAAAAAAGTATTTTATGTACACCTTTAAATCATAAAGGTGATAGAAACATAGAGCCTATGTATGTAGCCTAGCTTTTGCCTTAGATACACTGAAATTACTATTTTAAAAGATACCAGGTTCTGCAAATGAGTACAAAAGGGAGTCTGTTTCAGCAAATCAGGTCACAGGATCAACTCCCAAAGACTATGGATTTACTAGCACCCAAATAGGGTACTGTGCTCACTCAAATCATAGAGCTAAACAGATTCATTCCTAACTTTCCCAAGGCATAAACAGATCTCTTGTCTGCAGGCTTGTGAAGTATTAATAAACACAGAATCAAAAAAACAGAAGTATTAAAAAACCTTGGTATCTCCCTTAACAAGGCAGGATTGGGAAACAGTTTTGGAAAAAAGCCTGCCCAGTTTAACAGTGGAGCTAGGCTTATAAAAGTGCGTATTACTCTAGCCCAAACAATACTCTCCAACATCATTTTAACTGGGGAATTAACCTCATCGCAGCCGCCTTGGTTATAAGGCATTTCCACCTATGCAATCCTCCTGAGCACTTACAGACATCCGATTCCTGGCAGACAGGAACGCTGTGTCCCTCACCCAAGAGCACTGTATTGGGGCACTTGCACCTCCGACTCGCGGGGAGACTTCATGTCACCCAGCTTTGTTAGAGGGAACAGGATGAGAGGAAAACTAATTATCCTACACAGGGTAAATATTGTATCTTTTTGTTTAAAAATAAACTGCTTAAACAGTCTGCTACGATAATTAGGATGTGCACTAAAGTAGAGTGAAAATGGATATTTTTAGCACACCTTACCAGAAGATACAACAAATAACAAGTAATGTCAAAAAAACCCCAAACCAAAACAAACCTACATCAAGGAAAAAACCCAGAAGTTAATTAGTCCCAATCCAGATATGGTTTAAAGTAAGCAAAACAAAACCAAACTACACACAAATACAGCTCTCAAAATCATTTAAAAATAAAACCCAGAATTTCCTCAAATTGTATTATAAATTAGATTCAAGACTATTCCTAGATACTAAGATTCCTCTCTGATGCCCTCTAGACCTTTAAGTTTGCAGAAAAAGGAATAGAGTACCTATTGACTAATATGTGGTTTAAAAAAGTAAAATGTTCTGCCTACTGAAATGAACTGGCATTCTACAGAATTACCATACAGCTTTAAAGAAGTTTGGCACAGTTAATTCAAGAATGCTTTTAGTCAACACCTCAGATTTCTGATGTGATTAACAAGGAAAATGGGACAAAAAACATCAACACCTCATACCAAATGGGTCATTTCCGTGATAAAGAAAAAACAAAGTATTACTGTAAGTTACAAGTCACATATACAGCAGAATTTTAATGTCTTTACAATTAAACTTCGCATCCAAATAGCCAATGGTTAAAAATACTCCGAGGAGAGTTGCAGCACTTCTCAAAGGTAGTAGCAGCAAAGGAAAAAGCACTCCAGTAAGAATTATGCTGTTTCCACACATCATTTACCATACTAACTTACGAAAAAAATTCCACGGGCCATTTAGAAGATGTACTATTGCATGTAGTCTAACACAGAAAAAGTGAATCCTTCCCATCAAAATCAGAGAATTTTAACAATTTTTAAGATATTCTGTAGTCTTATAATACAGCATTTTAGATAAAATTATTTCGTAAATTTCCCAAAATGGTTTGCATTCATATAAGGCAGAACAAAAAGCAGTAAAAGACTTCACAGAATCAAAGCTAAATTTTTAGCTTTTCTTGCAAAAATTAAAAAGTTGTCAAGAATGAAATCTTGATTGTTATTCCTAGAAGAAAACATAGAAATGTGCCAGGAAAATTGCACCTTATCAGGAGTTCGGGGAGGGTTTTTTTGTTTTCTAAAAAGAAAGCGAGATGTCAGTACTCACTGGATTTATAAAACACATTAATTTGAGAAACCTGAGTGAAACACTTCGAACACACCTGTGGACAACAAGCAAGTAACCAGTCTACTCCTTTCTAATTTCAGTAGCTTGTAACTGCTTAGAACAGACACATGGAACTCTCTGTGAGCGTTTGCTTTTATTCCTCACCAGACAGGATCCGTAAAGTGTGGCTCTGGGTGTGCAGGCAGTGTGGCTAGGGAAAAAGTAAGGTCAGTACAGAGGTAATACCTTGTTTCCATAAGAGGAGCATTCCATGGCAGAAATGTGCACTGTTTCAGTGAACCCAAATTATTTTCACAGCAGAAATTTCATTTCATGCATATGACTTCTAGTCAGATTTTCCATTTCTATGAGTTTTGGCTTCCTCCTGTCCGACAAGAGAAATGACTTTGTAGCATCCTTTTGCAATTTTGAGCATCCACATCACATTCATAACATCCAAGACAACACTTGAGATAATCCAGGCGCTCTGGGCTGCAAATCCTAATCTCTGGAAAGCCTCTGTTCCAAATGAAGAAATTACATGGCTGTAATATATAGGCATGACGGCAATCCTCACCACGAAGAACACAACTGTCATCAGCACACCATTGATGATGTTAGCCTTCGAAGATTTGGGATATCCCAGTACTTCAAAAAACCACCTGCAAAAGAAGTGTTCACAGATACCACGCAGACTTGAAGCCATCTCATTAAAAAATGATTTTATTTAATGTTATTTTTAATTAATCATTTAATTAATTAATTGCTTCTACCCTTATAATTTCTAAATTACTGCACTGTGACTTGGCTCAGTTGCAAATTCTTCTGCTTGGCTGCATTTTTCCCCCCACTTAAGCAATGTGTGATATCCAGTACATTGCAGAATAACATGTAGAAAATCCTGATTTGAATTGTAAACCAGTTGACAACCAGTGTACATTTCAGTGACTATTGTGTAATACATTATAGTTCAAATTCTCTTTTAAAATGATAAATACAAATTTATTACTTGTTACTATGGTTTGCACCGATGGGCAACTAAAATAGTATTTGTTTCCGTGAAAGCTATTCTAGCATTCTATGTGGATATGGTAATCTAGATAGGGCTCTAATTTCCAGTCTCTCAGATTTGGGATTTTCTGACTGCTTCTGTTCAGCCCAAAACCAGAACTTCAGAACCAGACATTGTAAACAGTACTGGATCATGTCACAGCTACGTATGTCATGCAATGAAAAAGATAACTCTAAAAACCGCCTCTCCAACTACTACTACTGGGTCATAAGTGGTCTTTAAAAAAAAATTCTTGCATATTAATTCCTTAGTAGACAGGCATAACTTATCTATTGCCTAGAACACAAAACCTGCGGGTTGAATTCCTAGAAAAAGGAACAACAAGCTCCTCTAATTCTTTACAATTCACACTTAAACCAGAATAAATGCAAGGAAAATTTGTGCAATGATGGCAGGTTAAAGATAGGACCAGAGGAAATTGACTTAAATCACTGTATTCATGATGGGGGATGGGGAGGGGAAGTGGAATAATGAGTTTATTTCCAAGAAGATACAAGGGTAGAACTATTTAACAAGAGTTCTAAAACTGCTTTTAGAAGTAATTTTTAATGTAATTCCTTACAGATTACAACCTAGGTAATTATAGATACACTAAAAAGATTTGCCAGACATCCAGCTCTAACAGAAATACCCCAGGAATTCATTATGCATGCAACTGAGACAATTAAAATCCAGGCACTCGGGGTGGTAGTCCAGTGTGGAACCAGGATACCTCACCACATAAGCACTTACCGGGATGATGAAGAGAAAAACCTGATCTATTTGGTCAGACTAACAATCACAGCCTGTACTCTCATTGATACATACAATGCAGATTCCAAGAGTAATGTAAAAAAAGGTTTTAAAACACACTGCAATGTGCCAATATAGGTAACTGGACATCTACTTAGCAACTTCCCTCTCCTAGCAAATTCAGAAAAACATAAAAGTCAATAAAGCACAGTTATCATTACAATTTTACCCACCACAGTTCATAATTAATTACATATATGCTGATACTAACATTAAAAGATCTAAATGCTTGGCATGGAGACAATCTCCAATTAGATATCCCTAACACCACAGACAGGAAATAGACAGTTCTGAGATTGGAGTATCTTTTTATATTTTGATAATAGCTCTTTTGGTAATACTAAGAATGCAAACAAGAAACATAATGTAAGTCATTCTCATTATCCACTACTTACTGTCTTAAGGGTCTGGTTCTCTTCAAATTTAATGGAAAAAAAAAACCCAAACATTCATGCACTAATGAGATGACATCCCTTAGTGCAAGGGACTATTATCTCCTACAGTGATTTCCATTTTTCTGAGAAAGCAGTAAATGTTGGTATTCAAAGACACATGATCTCACCATAGGCATTTTAAAAGTGTAACATATATTACTTTTAATAGCCAGATGTATCACAATACTCCCTAACACCACAGTCTGAAAAGTAAGCATCAGTATAGGTACCACTAAAACCCAGGATGAACTCCTGTCTTGGTAGGAGTCAGTTGGGAGAATAGCCGTTCACTAGGACATGAATTTCAATAGAGAAACCTGGAATATAATACCATCTTTTTTCATTTTCTTACTTTCCTCTTCCTTGTATTACTAAAATAAGTTTAAAGAAGTGTTTATTTACTCTTCAGTTTCTCTGTGCACACAAGAGCACAGACTACATCAGACTATGATCTCCTACTCAACTGCACTTGGGCAAGTGAAATCAACCTCTGGAGAGCTCCGTTATCCCACCCTGCCCTCCTCTAAGTTGAATTTGCCAAGCTAATGTTCAAAAGGCATCTCAGCACAATCTTTATTCTTAGAGATCTAAGGAATGCTACAGTCTCATAAAATATTTCACAGTTTACAGCCACAATGCAGTAATGGGTAATACTCAGACACCCTGTTTGCAGGAGGATTACAGTTCCTATTTGCCTTACAAACCTTATCCTTTCTCTACCATACACCTGGAAAAGAAAACAGATGCCACACATATAGAATCAGTAAAGTAGAAATACACCCCAAAAAGTATGGGTGAGGAATATGCATCTGATACACTGAAAGATCTGATCCTACTTCGC
>NW_009601591.1:14232-20177 GCF_000690535.1 Cariama cristata | reverse complement strand
CTGATCCTACTTAGAAAAAAAAAAAAAAAAAAAATATGGAGGAAGAGGAGAGGAAGAGGAGAGGACTGCAGCACTGCCCTATACCAAAGCCCCTCTTCTGAGGGGACATCTTCGTGGGGCAAATCCCTGTCCCCAGCTGGGTCATGGTGGCGGCCATGAGAGAGAGAGGCCACCCTCCCCAGAGCACTGGGAAACTCCATTGACTGCTTTCCCCTACCTGCGGAATGCAGCATTATCATGCTGCTTTTCTGATACGGCAGTAATTCTAGTAGCAATGCTACAGCCAGAAGCCATGGCACGCTTCAGCTCTCACAGAGCTCCACGAAAGAGCCTTCTGCCTCTTTCTTCTCTGAACACAAGTGTGAAGATTAACCATTCCAGATATATTTAGGTGCTTTTCTATTTTTCCAATTTAAGTGCTCAAAATAATTTCCAGAACTATTTTTGAAAGTAAATAAAGAATATATTTTTATATTATTCTACGTATTCATATGCATATATTAATATTGAGATTTTATATATATATGTATGTAGTATTGCAAAATAAACTTCAAATTATCTAGGGCAATGCAATTCCATTCTAGGATTCTGAAGACAATGTTATCTTGCTTCTTTCCCTGCTCCATGATACTAAAAAAAAAAAATCCCTATTGAAAATGACAGCTTTATTATAATAATTAAATGAACATACAAAGGCTAATAAACAATATTGTATTTGTCAACCTTTTTGTTCAGTAGTTTCATAAAAATTTGGCATTTCGTATGAAGGCTAGTCTACTCTAAAAAGGAACTCTGGAGTGAATACATTAGTTATACTGCTGCAGCTACAGCAGCAAAAAGTTTTCATAGCAAAAAGGCTTCCACATAGTAATCCTTAGTTCATTATATATAAATTCGCTTTCAGCAGACATTCAACAACAAAAAAAACTTCCTAAGTGACAGGAATAATAATATAGATTAAAATTTAAAAGAACTATGCAAAAATTCTCTAATTACTTACCGCTGATTGACAAAAGGAGTGGAGAACTCTGCAAGCAGACGGAAGTTTCCAAAATAAGCCAACAGACCTTTGCTCTGGTTAGCAAAACAAAAGAGACATACCAAAATCAACAATGTAGATGTGAAATCTTGATTAAAGTCTTTGAGTATACACAGAATGAAACAACATCTCAACTTCTTTATTAAAACTGACAGTAAGGGAGTTTGCCAGCTGTGGCCAACTTCCTTACAATTTCAAAATGAGGTTTACTACAAAACCTGCAATTGTCCTTTGGGTATCTAGAATCAGTAGTTTCTGACTTTAAATAAATCTTTAAAAGACTTACAGTTAGGCAGCCATGGAAAGCTTGCTAGAGAAGACTGGCACAAGTAGTCATAGGTTATAATTATAATGATACTATTACCAAGAGAATTATAAATAGTTTGGATTTCTCCATGTTTAAACAAGCCCAAACAGAAGTCCTGTAAGCTAAAGAAAAATGTCCCTACATTGTTTTAGGAACACAATTTGCCAAAGTGGAGATGAATTCCCAGCTTTTATTTCGCAGTAGAAAGGGCACAAAAAGCCCTTTCTTCTCTCCCCTACACTGCAGGGGAAACCCTTTCTGCCAGCTCTGTTTCAGTCCCTGCCGTGCCCTTCTTCCAACCCACAGCGCACGGCAGGGACATCTTCTCCATGCTGGTATCCAGATATCTGCATGGAACATTTACACTGATACACATTGTAAGGGAGCACTTTCCTCCAAGTGATGAAGTACAGCATATTTTCTGCCTTATCATTTGATTCTGCTGGAAATAGTATCCCGTTACACAATGGCTGGCTAAGCAGCAGTTTGCAGGTGCAGAGATAAAAAGATGTTCCAAAAATTCTGGTAGGTCTCCTGAACAACCTATGGATTATGTGCCACGATTCCTCTTTCCCCCGCCAAGCGTGCTAATACCCACTATTTCAGGCACTTCCTGTCAGTTCACACTACACGAAACAGAAAATCTGTGTTCTTCATCAAATTCTCTCCTATCTTCAAGAGCAATTTTTGAAATAAGATACTTAGGACTAACTTTCTCTAAAGAGAAGACAATAACACACAGACATTCAAGGGCAGAACAATATCCAAATAATAAGAACTTCTTTAAAAGAAGTTCACACTAACGCTACACTTTCTGTTTACTCCAGAAACAACTAATGAATTTTCTGCATCAAGGATTAGCCTTTGTAGTGGTATTTTCATTTCTCTAATATTCAGCTCTAATTCACTTTCATCCATGATAGTATTAGTAGATCTAATTATCTTCAACCTGAAACAGAGTATTTACTTGTCAGTGTACTTCATCCCCTTTAAACCATTACATGGGAAATCTGACAGTAATCTGGCATCTCAACACTTCTAATACTGTAAAGCCTTGGATTCACATAGTACACAGGGAAAGAAATGTGGTAAATGAAGTAAATTGTATTTTATAAGATTTCTTTATTTACTGAATGAGCTATTCAGAAGAAATTCAGGAGCATTACTCTGGAGGTCAATGGGATTTCTACCAAGTCACATGGGCATCTTTGAGAAATTCCAGCAGCAGCAGAGTTACTAATTAGTCTTCATCCTAGTACAGTATCCTTCTATTCCCCTTCTCCCTTCAGTGTATGTACATCACAGATACTTATAGATATATACAGTTAATCATCCATTGTTTCCCCACCAAAGTAACCTTAAACAAGAAGTCTCAGAGGATAAGTTTGTGTCATAACAGATTTAGGGGGGAAAAAAATGAAAAAAAAAAAAACCCACCCCAGAAAAAACACACCCAGCTGATTATAGTACATTCACCAGAGTTAAGGATCACTGACCTATGGCCTTGCAAATACAATCACAAGCAGAACATAACCGCTTGAAACCATTTCCTTCTAATTTTCCAACCAAATATTCAGACTTGTGGTTTCATTTGAAATCCTTTTCTATAACCATGTGAAAAGCCCCTCTGTCAAAGTCTCTCTATAGGAAAAACTGAGAAGAGTTTTTATTTCAGCAGTTAAATAAGTTACACACTTTTGCTGAAGGACTGTAACATTGAAAAGGCATTCACTTACCACAAATGACTGATAAAACCATTCAGAAAGTAATGATGATTAAAAATATAAATCTGCCTTTCACAAAGCTAATACACCAACCATTGAACAATTTTTTTAAACATGAAGCAAATGAGGTCTGTAAAAGCATTGTCTTCAATCTCATCTGCTTGTTATGTTACTGAAAAATACAGCACTCACCAGTACAAAATAGTAAGCATACAAAGCTGCCAAGTGATGCATTACAAAAAATTTGTCACCAATTGCCTTCCAGTAGTAAATAATAAGCAACAAATCTACAAGAGAAAAGAAATAACAATAAAGAACAATTTGTTATACTACCATTGACCTCAGAATAGTGTTTCTCTACATTTTAGAGGTATAAATGCCAACATATGGCATCAGTAGAAACTCTGAATTAATTATATCTGAAAAGAGCATCTTTATTCTGAAGATTTTACTTTAGTCAAAGCATTAAGAAACAGTATTCTTCCAACAGCTGCCATCAATTATTACTTTCCCATCAATGGAAGTACAGAGGCAATAGCTTTACCTGAAATATTTCGGAAAGAAAAAGTGGATTCCGAATCTCATATCATATCAGGGGGCATACCTAATATACAAATACGTGCAATAAATGCAGGAATCTATTATGGGGAACTTCAGAATCAAAAAGTATTTTATTAGCAAACAAGGAACCATTTACAAAAAATATTTTGCAAGGAGCACTTGGAATGAGAAGTATATTTGCTTTATTTAATCAGATTTTTCCAGTTACTACAGAAGTGATATAGTGGACCTGAGTCAACGTTATAAGGAAAGCTTTGACAGAAAAGTTCTTTCTTCTCCCATGATGGTCTGAGATTTCAGAAGATTTTTTTCTGTCCTGGAACAAGCAATTTCTGCCCCTACTTTCTCCAAATGAGTACTTTGGACTGCAATATTAGTGACCAAGGTTCGAAATCAAAGACTTTACCCTTGTGCCTTTTGTATCTCCAGTGAGTGCCTAGATCTCTTTTATATTAGCTATCCTCAGGCAAGACTCTCTATCATCAGACATAGCCGCTCCACTTCCTATTAATAATTAAACATTAACTATATAAGGAAATGAGAGAGAATGAGTGGCCAGGTTCAGGTCTCTGTTCAAAGGCATTCATTAATTCATAATGAAAGTCTAATGCATAATTATTAAAAAATAGATACCAATGAATTTAAACACGGGAGCTGAAGTTCTTACGGAAAAAACAGAGATTTAAACTAACCCACAGTTTAACTGAGTGTGCTGATCACCAGATTATAAGTTCCACTGGGGTGAGAAATCAAGCCTGAGAGATAATCAAGTCCATGGCCCAGTCTCTGACCAGAGACTCCATCCTAACAGGAGAAGTTTTGCTTAAAAACAGTCCAAGTCACAACAAGTTCTTGCTTTTTTAAAGTCAGTATTATCCCCACACACCATAAAAGAAAGCTCCAAAGCATTTTGTAACAAAATTCCCATACCAACTTTAGTTGGCAGCCAAGCATTAAGAACACAAAACATACGTGGGGGTAAATGCCATACCAAGAAAATAATTTAAAAGTTCCCTGTTTTATAAATGACTACATTTTGGCTTAAAGTGAGACTAAAAGGTGGGCAGGCAGGATCCTATGGCACCATTTGCCCCAACTAAAATTCTTGTGCCAACATTCTGAGGTCACAGGAAGAAACATACGCTAAAAGAACTACGACTTGTAGACACCCTGAAGGGAGCGAAGGGCACTGCTTTAACACCTTCTCAACTGGCCGAAGGACAAAACTGAGCTGGAGTTCGTGGTTGTGTATCAAACCATCAAAGCCACACAGTGGCATTTCCTCAGTGCTTGGGGAGATATCATGCCATCTTTCACATCCACTGGCAAGATCCTATGATTTCACTACAACCCACAACTCCATTAGCAATTTTAAAAGCCGCAGTAGAAACTTCACATCTCCAGCATAGTGGCTCAGTATAATATATAGGCATAGTGACTCAATATAAATATAGATGTTGTGTGCATTGTATACATGTTGCATAATTACCAGAAATGAGGTAGCCTGTGGTAATAGCGATATTCAGTTTCACAATTGAAGGGTCACCCCTGTAAACATACCAAAAAATAAACAGTTACAGCCTTTATAACGAGGTAATTTACAAAGGACATACACATATCAAACCCATAATGTCCATCAGGTTACCTTGTTCTTGGCCCATCAGTAAGATGTTAAGAGATTTGGTTCAGAAAGGTCCTAGTCATGAAAATGGATTCCTTTTCCATCCAGATATAAGACATCTACTAACTACCCTAACCAGGATTACCCCCTGCCTTGTGGGAGAGACTGCCCCAAAAGCCTTGCTAGAGACTAGAACTGAAACCTAGCAAGTACCCTGAGCTGGCTTCTCTGGAAACAGAGGATAAAAGAGAACAGCCCAGGCAGCATCTCTTAGCACTGACACTCTGCATCTCCGTTTTTGTTCGTCTGCCAGTGTTAAAACTGTTAAGGATGACAAAAATATCTTGCTTAGCTGGTACTTTTCATATTCATAAGCGGATGGATGCTTACAGGGATAAACAGAGTAGAAGGAGACATGAAAGGAATTATTTGCCAGTTCTTTGGAGCCAAGGAACCTTCAAGGAGAAATGCTTTTCAGAGTAGTTTCACACCTGTCCCTTCCCTTTTGGTGCCAAACATTCAGCAGGCAAAGCTCTCAGTAGCACACACACAACTTCTGTTCCTCTAGGATGTTCAACAAACCCAAACTTGTAAATACAGCTCAAGAAAGGGAAGCATACACATTACAGCAAGTAACATTTGTTCCTTCCTCCACTGTCCTCTGTGCATTCCTACTTTGAGGAGTTTGGTAAG
>NW_009601591.1:0-14201 GCF_000690535.1 Cariama cristata | reverse complement strand
CCCTCAGCATAAAGATCATAACTTTTTTTTTTAACTAAGCTTGGCATCTAATCTAGATATGCTTTGTGTAAGTATGAATAGTGACAGGTCTACAGATTCATAAAATGTGGACTGCTCAAGACTAGCTGTGAAAGCAATCTTTCTTGTAAACCTTTTCAGAAAAAAAGAACATAACTGTGCTTACAGCCACCTCTAATACAAAGTCTACTTCCGCTAGAAAGCCGTAAAATGCTATTACCTAGCTATTATTTTTTAATCCTATTGGAATAAAGCAGTGGAAGGGACTCCCTGTATTATTACAATCTGTTCACTAAATTTTAAGGCTTTCTTAGCATCTAAAACTAACTGCTTCCCTGAGTGAGAGGGTAGCTTATAGGAAAACAGAAGGACTCACAAAAGCAGAATTCTGCCGTTAGGTGAGGAAAAACATTACTGGGAGAGCCTGGAGCTCACTCCATCTCTTTAGATTTGCCATAGAGGCTCTCTTAACTTGAGACAGGAACATTTTCCCATGGCTTCAAAATCTGGTTTCCTGAGCTACATGGGTTGTGGGCTGAGAGCTTCTTTAGGTGTAGGTCTTCTGAAAGTCACAGCTAGATACAAAACATAGACACATGTATTCTCACAACTTTAGCAGAAACTCTTTAAATAGTTACAGTCCTCCCATTAGAACTGCCAGCTGCAGCAGCATCATAACCAAACTTGTAAGTGCTCCCAACACACTTCAGCACATCACCACCAAGACTGAGCCTGCACTCAAGAACCTTCATATTCTTCTCCAGAGAAGATGCAAAAGACTGAGTATATGAAATTGGTTCCTTGATGTTGGTAAACATGACTTAACTGAATGAGACAGGGAATGATTCACTTCCCTTTACTCTTTACATGAGAATGGTAGTCTTGCAACAAACTTTCTCTAGACTTTCTAAACCAACCCTTCAACAATATATATGGCTGCACTGCCCATCTGTCACGTCCCTTCAAGAGTCCATGTAAGAATCCCAAATTAATCTCAATTAATGGAAAACTTAGAATTTAGTCTAAAATCTTCCAGATTTCCTGATCCATCTCCTTGAGCAGGAAATGCAGTGAAGCTTATGAGCCCTGATGTTTGCAGCCTAGTTTTGATGCAAGAGGCCTAAGTGACAAACAGGGAATGACTTGAATAAGAAAAAGGGAAGAGCTCTCTCTTTTGTGATTGCTAAGGAGGTATGTGTAGCAAATGAGTTACACGTGAACATGCATAGGCAGATAAACAGAAGTCCACATGACTGACTTTCTTCACACTTTGCAGATATTTGGCAGATACAGAGTCATAGAAATTGCTAATCAAACATCAGACTTCAAAAAGTGTAATGATTGTAAAATGGACAGTCACATGAAAAAGTCTGCTCTTCTGTGAAGCTACAACTCAATTCACTTACTTACATACTCTTCCTCTCCTTCTCCAATCTCTACCACCTCTACATTTTCTACCACGTTATTCTCACTACCTC
Source organism: Cariama cristata (assembly GCF_000690535.1). NCBI lineage: Eukaryota > Metazoa > Chordata > Aves > Cariamiformes > Cariamidae > Cariama > Cariama cristata. The sequence continues at coordinate 12,705 of NW_009601591.1, read as the reverse complement.
AAAAACAATTTCTACGTCATCTATGTTAGCTAGTCTGCATTACATATAGAAAAAAGGCAAAGTGTTACGAGAAGTCCTAGACCATCAAAAAATGTATACAAACACAATGCCGATGCTTCCCTGTAACTTATCAATGCTCTGGTCTTTATTATCGTCTGTTAGATCTATTGTACCTAGTTTCAGGCATTACCCGACAGTCATACCACATCCTCTCTCCACTGAACCCAAACTCTTAGCAGAAGACCTGATCGCTTTCAAAACATATGGGTATCATCATCACCATGCATTTAAGCTTCACGTGAATACAGAAGTTCGGCTGACATGCGTAGAGGCTCAGAACTTCTGATTTTTCACTATAGATATAAATATCTTTAAATGCCACAGAAAAGAACTCATTGGATACTGTCATCCAGTCAATGACTACACAAAGATGGTGACAATAACTAGAGAGCAAGAGTGTCTGTGTCAAAAGCTTCCCAGTAGTCTAAAATCAGAACATCTGTGTAGTGTTTTCAGGCTACCTGGGCTAGAACAGTGCAAGAAAGCTGCATGAAGGATTCCTGGACAGTTACTTACAAACTACTGAAACTAGATTCATAAATGTTTCTTGTATTGTTAATAAGAGACCCCTACAGAAAGCCTTATGCATCCTTCATATCTGTAAATGACCGAGTCCCACAGCTTATGCCTGCATTTCAAAAGGGCATTAAATTTCCAGACTGAGCAGCCTTGTGGCAGTCCATCTGGCATTTCCCATACCATTTGTTTTTTTCCTCTTCAGTCTTAGTCAATTAAAATCAGGACTATGTGAATTCAGCTATTAATCAATGTAAAAATTATAAGCAACTTAAGACTTAATGTACAGCTAAACCATAAAAGAAATTGGAAAAAAAATAGTTAAACCTCTACATGGTCAGCTAAGGCTTTAATTACTGTGTACTGCGAATCAAGATGACATAGGGGAATATATAGACTAATGGTAGCCATCTCATTTTTAAGAGAAATGTGAAAGTCAGCCTTAGAAGAAAAGGTACATCTGCAAATTCTGAGGAAACCACTCTACAATTCTGGCTTCATTGGCAGAAGAAAGCCTAACACAAAGTTGTATTTTACTTGCAGGCTACATACAAGTACTTGTAAAGCCATGGGCAATATTACGTTTGGTCTTCCATGGCACTTAATCACTTGCATGGACATGAATTCAAATCATTGGAACATCTATAGTGTGTTCTGTGGACTTTTAATTGACAAATTCCTGAAACCACTAAGATAATTTTGACCTAGCAACAATTTACAGAAATACTGCCATGAAATGAACCTGCAGCTTTTATTTAAAACACACACATTAGACATACTTCCACTAGATTTTTAAATATATATATAAAGTCTTCCTTACTCTACCAAATGTAAATAAACCCACTGATAGCAATAATTGTAAACACAGCCAAAGAGAAGACACTATTTAGAAGCAATAATAGAAATACAGAAAAAAATTCCCTCAAAGGCAGATGAATTTTGCCTTTTGAGATTTAATATTTTTACATAATCTAGGATGCTAAGGCTCCATAAGCAAGATTAAGTTTACAATGCAGTATACAAAAATATCTAACATAACTAACATAAGAACAAAAAGTGGTTTGATTTCTGCTTAATTTGAATTTTTCCTGGAACTATACCAGGAAAATTTAGTAAACGTGAAAACTCAATTTATTTATCATCGCCAAGAAGCTTTTATTTCTGCCATTCACTACTTCTTTTGTACTGTTGAGAACAAGTTCTACTCAAAAAAACCAGGATAAAAGCTTCTATCTGATAAAGCTTACCACAACACACACTGAGAGAGTTATAATAACGTGCTGCTTTTCAACATGGTTAACAGATCCCATATGATATGCAGACTGTATTTGGTCTCCCTAAAGATACAAGAACGCAATGAAAAACATCCAAAACAGCCAACAATTTAATCATGTATCACTACATACAGAAGAGGCCAATGTTGCCTACATTTGTGTTATGAATTAGCGTTACATTTATTAAAGGCACATAACAAGTCAGTGGTAGAGCACTTCAAGCATTCAGTCCTGTCTGGTCCACACTGCGTTGTCATTAATTTACAATATCAAAAGAGCAGAACAAGCATCGGATGATAAGTTTATGCAAGTTTAAACTGACTCGCAGTGTGATCCTTTGACAAGGTTAAAAACAAGAGTCTATGACAGAAATATGAAACAAAACTTAAAGTAGTTAATCTTCAGGAAAAATATGGCCTCTTCCTTCTATAAGGAAAGAGTTACAGAGGATAACGAGTGAAGTGTCAAAACACCGACACCAATCTATAATTAACTTGACTAAAACAAAACCACCTTGTTCCTCCTCACTCAAAAAAGTGTGAAACAAAACAATATAACTAGAAATCAAGAAAAGATAAGCTTAATATAGAATATTTTGTTAACTAGAGAAAAATATTAGAAGTCCATTTATTAAATATTCTTATTGCTTGTGAAGAGAGCACTTCAAACTTTCATAGTTCTTTTAAAACAAAGATTCATAGAAGCTTTATGGGAGGCAGAAATATAAATATCTTAATTTATCAATTTAGACATATATATTTGAAACACATAATAGGCCCCTTCAGCTTTTTCACACACACACACTCCAGACCTGCAACAGCATTTCAATTTCACTTTAAAGTTATTATAGTAAATAGCATGTTTCAGTCATGCCAACTTACAGTTACACTCTTAGTTCTATGCTTTAGTAATTTAATATGCTATTTCAAATCAATTGTTTGTGTTTTATCTATTCCACTTCACAGAGACATAATGCACTAGGACACTAATGCTGACAAAATAATTTGGAATTATAAAACAGTACAGACATAAAAATGGACACATCACAACTGCATATTTTAATGGGAAATGAAACAATTATTTCAGTAATTAATACACTGCTGGATTATTTTTTCCTTCTCAGTTATGTTATTTTATTGTGTAAACACAACATAGATGTAACATGCCTTACCAGAGACGGTCAGCATTAACAGCATCATCGTACAACAAAATATACAGGCAAAACCCACCAACCACCAAGGCGTGGAATGTGGACACTGTCCTGAAAAAGAGATCACAGTCACAAGAAGGTACTGCCATTCACAGCTTTCTACACTGTGCTTAAGGTAGGATGTTTCCAAAGACATTCTCAACCGCATCCAGATACCTCTGTGAAAGACAATCATCTCTTCGTTACAGTACATCCAACCACTTATACAATGACAGGTGGGAAAAACAGTCAAAAAGGAATCTATTGGATTTGAGCAGGATCGAATAGAAAGTAGGATCTTAAAGTAACTCAGATCTACATTTTCCTCCAATTATCCCATATATTACTGAATCCCTAAGGACAATATGACATCCAGTTCTCTAATAAATACTTACTGTATTGTCCCATTTACTGGAAAATCTGTATGCATTTCATGTTCAGATTGGCCCATGAGTCCTGCAGCAGCAGGTTTCTCCCTTCAGGCACCAAATTAGTAGATGACCCATAATAAATCTGCCAAGTTCAGGCTTTGGAAAGAGGGGCATTAAATGAAAAATCCTATCAAGTAAAGTTTCAGAAAGAATTTCTAGTGCATTTGAAGTAGATTCTGGTTTTCAAAGACAAAACTTGTATATCAAAAAGTTGCAGCTCAGTATCTGAGGTATAACAGCTACAGGTTCATATGAACTAGCAGCTCGCAGCTTTATTTTATATTCCTCTTGTCCTATAGAAAGTCACAGTAATCAGAGTTGCCTTGTCCATGCTTGCGTACTAAACACTTTTTTTTTTTTCCAAAGACACCAGTCTCAAGTATACAGGCTGCATGCACATTGTAGATAAACTCTGAATGTTAACAAGCACTTAAAGAGAATTACCTATTTACAGAGGCCCCGGCAGGGTTTCTGCCAGCACACAGGCCAGGGCCATTCCTACCCTTTTGAGTCCACATGTATTCTTGGAAGGTAGAACAATGCAATGGGCGTGGATCCAAAATGTGTAACCTTGTTCCTCTAGCCATGGGTTTAACACTACTATGAACTTTATCTAATACTGTGTAGCTACTGCCTGCTTTCCCACTTTTCAACTGTGACTAGGAAGAAAAAAAATTATGTGCCAAAATAGCTCTACTGAAGCATGGATGCTATTTGAAAGATGAGAACTCTAAGTTCAATGCTGTGTGATTGGAAACACCTTTAGCACCATATTCACAGCATTAACAATATGCACACAAATGTACAGATGCTGTTATTAGTCTTGTCTTTGTACATATTGAATACATGTATTTGGAAGTTATTAATATTTTAAATGTGCATAAGTCACTCTCAGGGGTCTAAACTCTACCATGCAAGATTTGAAGAAAACATCTTAGTTCTCATGGAAGACTTTGCAAAGAAAGACTATGTTACAATCCCTAGTCTGTTTCCAGAAGTTATATTATTGTCCACTGGCATTAGAAGATTCTGTAACTTTTCATTAAAGAAGTCTCTATTTACAATTTGTTTAAAGAGTATCATCATGCTATTTTCAGCAGCTTTTTCAATACTGTTCCAAAAAAATGGGAGATTAATGTAGTATGAATAGTCAAATGCGATAAGCTGTATGAGAACATTTACTAACCATTATAGATAGCACAGGTTGCTTCCTCCCCCCCCCCTTTTTTTTTAAACAAAGAAAATTTAGTTATCAGAATTTTAATGTTAGTTAATAGTTTAATTAAAGTGTCTACTCTTGCAACACAGAATTAACAGAGAGCCAAGAACTTTGCTTCCTTTTTAAAACAAAGCATGGCATATAATATTAGTGTTTGAGAAATACATGGGATTTTTGAACTCCAGGAGAGGATAATGCCGAAAGAAGTAAAATTTGTCTAGAATATAGCTCATTAGTTTATACTTGCAATTTGTCTCGGGAGTGGCTGTTCATCCAAACCTTAGTGTTTAGAACACAAGCACAACATTTGAAGGGGAAGAAGTAAACAAAAAAAACAACACACCACACACAAAAACACACACACCAGCAGATTTCCTCCTTAACTGTGGACTTTGAAGTTTCTCCATAGAAGAGGGGACAGAAGGGAAATAGTGCAACGCTCCATTTTAATATGGAATCTAGGTCAAGCTATCAAGCTCCGTACATTTCCTTGAAATTACTGTCAAAGCTCGCATCCTTTAACTCACAAAGAAAAAAGTTGCACTGATAAGTTGCATACCTGTTCCTTTATTATTGAAATTTTTTTTTGCAACTGCTTAATAGCAGTACAAACGTGTATTACAGAAGAGGTGGCAGAAATTTATGCACAACAAATTAAAGAGATACACTACATCTGTGTTTAAGTATAGTTTTTAACTGAATTTGAGTGCCTGCACACTTAAGATTCCAGAAACAATTACCTTCTTGGTTCTTAATTCTTGGAAGGTCAAAATGAACAAATTGACAGTATAGAAAACACAGTCCAGAGCTGCAGCTCAAATGCTTGATTACAAAGCCCTCCAAATTGTAACAATATATTTTCAATACTACAGCTCATTTCAGGCAGATGACCTCTTCCAGACCCAGCTGAGCTGATAAAAATGCATAACCACCCTCTGTGCCAGTTTCCTTCAGGACTGCCAAAAGAACCATTTGTGTGAGTACTCCCTACACCAGTTCAATACAGGACAAAATAACAACCATCTACTTTTAAATCATTTAAGTTAACCCAACTCATTTTACTGGGAGACAGTAACTTTCTCTACCTTCACAGTTGTCTGTAGGGTACATATATGTCCATCTACATTCTCTGTACATGTAAGATACTCCTTGGGGCACCTTCATTTTGGTGAAACACTGGAGTGATGAAGCAGTTTGACAAAACACTATGTTTGGTTAGCAGAGTTAGCAGTCAATCTTTTGTAGAAACACAAGCACAGTTGGCCTTTCTTTCACTTCATGCCCTCCTCAGGTACAACATCAACAAGCTGTTGAAGAATGATGCTTTGTGTTTCATGCCTTCTAACTCCAGAACTGGATGTAGCACTAGACCACCACTCATCTGTGTGCTACCATTTACATCCTGCTGTCAACTCCAAGAAAAAAATTGTGGAAAGAAGTAAAAAAGGACACAGCCTGGGATGCTGTATCAACTTAAGTAGTTAAACACCTTACTACAAAGTAGCCCAGAGATTACAGAGCAGCTTATTTCCGGCACACTTGTGATGTGTGAAACAATTCATATGTTATTATGCAAAGCACTGCAACTTAGCATAGCACTGCCAGGCATGGGATAAGTTCTCAGAAAGCCTATTATGCAATGCAAGGGTCACTTGATGTGGCTTAGAGACAAAAGTTCAGCTCCAACATGACAACAGTTTAGTTTAGTTCAGTTCCCCTGTTTGCCTCCATTGTCAACTGTAACATAGAGATAAACCTAAGTTGCACTGATATCATGAACAGGCATCCTATGAAGTTGTACTGGCAGATATGTAATTATTCAAAGACTGAACTGAAATGAAGATGATGCCTTTAAGAACACTGCAGGTGGACACTTGCCAAATGGAAGGGCAAGACTATTTGAGTTGCTAATGCTGCCTAGAACAATGGAAACAACTTTAAAAGTATCTACCTGATATTGCCTTTAAACAGCACTGAGAGGAACAGTGATACTACTGCATTTTGAGTAGAATGACAGCCATACAGTACACATTTTTGAGCTTTAAATTTGAGAAACACCAGAAAAATATTTTAAAGTTGTAATAAACTACTCAAGCATAAAGCTATACTATATCAATTAATTTCAACTGGAGAAGCTTGTGTACTATATATACCCTTTCAGAGTAGTATATTGCAAATAAAATCTCAGTGATCATCCTGTTTGCAATTACTACCCTATACTTCCTTTATGGCTTAAAAGAGAGGAAAACACCCATGAAAGATTAAGTGTTGAACAAGTTTCAACCAGAGCTTTATCTGGGGAGACAAGTGTAATGCAGGTGGATCCGTCCCAGTGATGGAACTGCAGATACACAAAGGGAGTGAGGAGGTTTTTAGACTGAGTTTCCACAACTCCTTCCTGAATGTGTATCCTGTGTCTATTATAGCTTTCCCCTCCTCTTCTTGCAGTCTTCTTCCCCACCAACACACAGATGTACCTGTCTAACCCTGCCTCACTCCAATACTATCCCAAAGATTCATCAAATTTCTTAAAAGAACGTAACTCACATAAAACAGGTTGCAGTGTAGTAGCACTGGGAGAAGAGAGAGCAATTTGCTTTGCACCCAAAAGCATGACCAGAGATACACTAGCATTTAGATCATGAAATAGATTGCAATAGTTTTGATTCTCACGTATGTTTAGGGGAAGGGAATTTTGTACTTCTCTTTACTAGAAGAGTCACAGAGAAGCCATTTAAAATTAATCCACTTCAGCTTATTACCTCTCACCAGTCACTGTTTTTTTTACTGACTTTCACTTGGGCATCACTGTCTAACAAAGCATTTAATGTACAAGTGTTTGTAATGCTCAACGTTCAAGAAGGGGCCTCAGCATTTTACATTCAGAATTTGTCTAATGCCTACAGCTGTCCCCCTAATATTTACATATGTTTAACTGATAACATTTTCTACAGTTTTATATATACACACCCAGGTGGCTCATATGTTGACAATTTCAGGTAGGTCATTAGCTGTAGTTTGTTTTGAACACTCTACCTTGAATTCCATTCGATTTTCCTTTTTTGGCTGAGATTGTTAAAACCAGGTGTTATTCGTGTTGACACCCAAGAACTTAAAACATGGAACAGGAGCTGAAATACAGTAAAACTGGCAACAGCAATGCCAATAGTCAGGTTGCTGAAGGAAGCCATTGTTCTTCAGCCTGTGAAGAGAAGCAGAAGGTAATTTCAGTCCATTCTCCATTAACTATTTTAAGCAGCCACAGAAAGTGGTTTTGGTAACTAACTTATCAACAGAAGTACTATTCACTAAAAGTCTCACCCCACTCAATGTTTCTACTTAAGCCTTAATAGTATAGAAGTATCCCCAAACTTTCATATGTAAAAGTTACATTTTGGTTTGGGGTTTTTTTAACATTTGCATACTATATATTTTCGTTGCCTAAAGTCACATGTATTTTATCTACACAGAAAGGGCAGGGAGGACCACTGACCAGTGCAACCACCAGCTCAGAAGCCTCCATTCCTGTCCCAAGAAGCTTCAAAGATAAAAGTCATCTCATTCTTACCAGATTGACTGCTGACAACAGGATTTTAAAAAGCAACAATGAAATGAGATAAGCGTAATAGAGAGATTTTCATGTCAGCCTCAGGAAGTAATAGCCTCACTGCAGCTTTATGTTTGTATACTTTACAGAGACAGTAGTTCTCAATTTGCACTTTGTTCACAGTTGAGGTCTTCTCTTTGTGACACCACGCAGGCTACCTTATTTGAGCTTTTTTCATCTTCACATGAAAGTCTAAATTTGCAAATTTCAGAGTACACTGAAAAGCTTCCTATCATGAGAGCTAACTCACTTTTCAGATGCTGGATGTTTAGCTATTTCATGAGGTCTAAATAAATAGCTAAACAATTCCAAACATAAATATCAGTCTCTAAATGCTTCAGGCATTTCTCCTGAGTTGCCAGTACTTTGCAAGACAGAATGGTATTTTCCCAGAAACCACAAACTTTTGATATACATCTCTGATTTGATGGTGTCGTGAACCATTTTATATTCCAAGACTGGCAAAGGTTACAAACTCATAAAAAGTCAATTTGTATTAAGTTGAACAGAAAAGGGGAAAAAAAGCCAAATGGCTTCATTTAAAATATTTAAGTAATGATTTTAATAGCCATTTAAATAACTGCTGTCACTTATTTTAGTTTTACTAAAGAAAATATCTAAAAATAAAATTAAGACTTATAGGCTAACATAATTTGATGTTACTGCAACAACCTAATGGTCAGCCAAAACTGATGAATTATATAATACTCTTATGTCATCTTTAGTTCATATGCACTGTAGAATAAGGGAACATGCCTTAGATTTTTGAAATTGCATCTGCATTGCAGATGGAAAGAAACTTGAACTTCAGGGATAAAAAAACAGAAAGAAAAGTCCACCGGTTAAAATAGTAACTTTTTAGAAAATTAAGTACAATCTTCTCACTTGGTGGTGTAAACAGTAAATATATTGAAACATGGTTTGCATTTAAACTTAGAACTTTAACAAAAGGTATATTACATATAGATCAGGAAAAAAAATAATTTTGTCTTCAAAGATTTAGAAGCAGAAGGTTCAATATCTCAAACTTTCTCCCTCCTCCTCTTTCTTTTCTTTTGTTTTTTCCCCACAGAATTGAAGAGTAAAAAAAGAAAGTGAATTACCTGAAAACTTTCTCTGACTAGGACCCACAGTAAAAGCTACAGCTATATAAGCAGAATGCAAGACAATTAAGAGCAGATCTGCTGAGTGAAACCTGCATCCATATCATATGGATTTCAAGTGTTTACTTCAGACCAGCTTTAATCTTGTCCTAGGGACATATATTTGATGTGCTTTTTTAGCCTATTTTCCTGTGCAGTTTAACCCAAAAGGAATCCAGCTTGCATGCTCTGGGACAGCTACGCAACACAAATCAAAGGCAGTAAAGTGGGGGTGATCAGAAGATTCAGTTTCTAAGTACATTTTTACTCCAAACTAAAATTTTAATGTACACAGGCTGCAGTGCATTGCAACAAACTCTGGTTCATTCCATTTGTTTATCTGATGACCTGTTCTAGTTCAGCAGCATTCTAGTCTTGCATACTTTTTAATGTTGGTCTATTAAAACTTCCAATTTCAAACACTATCCTGAACATACAGTATTCTCTCAAGTACTTTTTACACTGTTCTCCACATATGTCTCCATTTGCTTCCACTGACCAAGAAGATACAAAATACAAATCAAATTTTATGCATTTTTTCCATAGTTTAAAGTACTAGAGACAACAGCTGTTAAGCTTGATTTTCTAAAACGTTTCCATTTGAATGAATAAAACAATCAATTCCATTTTATATCTTGCAGTTTACACCCACTGATAAGCACTGTACGGTGTCCATTCCAGATTATAGTCCCAGGGCCAAAACTTCATTATTATATCATCTCATTTGTAGTAAGCAAGTCCTCTCTTGGACCACATAAGAAAAAAAAAAAAATTCAGATGGTTTAACTCCTGAAGTGAAGGAAGGCAAAATGCATGTTGAAGACAATTCTCCTCAGAAAAACAGCAAAACCACTGAACAATCACACCTACTTCATCCTTTTGACTAAAACGTCGCAATTCTCATGATGCTATCAATTTTATTCATCTGCAATGACTATACTAGTACCTCTGAGTTTCAGAGACACTGACATAATCTCTTGGACAAAAGAAACCCACGTTTTGTTTTGTTTCCTTAGTACCATGAGATTTTATTAGATAAGTAATGTTTCGGCATGTGACAGGTGTTCATTTTAGTACAGGAGATTATGGAATTTAAAAAAACCCTCCCAACCATCCCTTGCAAGAAATGCATTAGAAGAGCTAATCTTTCTTCTAAGCATCCTGTACAGAGAATTCATCTTAAGAAAAAGTACTTGCATCAAAAGTGCATGATCTGACTTTCCAAAGTATTATGTACCTGTATCTCTCAGAAGTTTTAGCAGCAAGTACAGAACCATGATGCCCACGAAGAAGGTAGGATGGTAGCAGAGAAGCAGCTAGTCACCCGGCCTCTGTGGTTGGTCTCACAGATACTCAAAAGAGTTTTGCAAGACTGATTTCAGAAGGTGATTTAATATATGATTTTCAAGATGCTGTTTAACTACATTATGTACCAAGTCCAGCAATAAGTTCATGTTTTACTTAGGCAAATTATTTTAATATTTTTAAATACTTTTATTTTACATTTTAATTTAAAAATTTTTATTTTAATTCAATTCAAGGACCAGGTGTGAACACAGTGTTTCATATGAGATGGAAAAACAGTTCAGCTATAAATGTTTTCTCATATCTCTAAGTTGTTTTCAATTATATCCTGTTTAATGTGAAAATTGTTGTTTACCAGGTTTTCTCTTTATTTAAAAGAAAAATCATTGATGTTGTTGAACCAAAGCTTAGCACTTAAAAGAAACACAATAAGCTTCTGATTACATATTATTTCTTTGCTCTGAGGACAATGGCCAAAGTTAGTAAGCCAAAGGCGGCTTCATCTACACTGTGTTTTTCTGCCCCAGCACCTTCTTTATAGCTGTCCAGCAAAGTCTGATCAAAATACAGAACTTCATGGATTATATATGAGCAGACACTTTATCACCCAAACTGCATAGTCATTGATTACCATTCAGTCAGCTGATACGGTTTTTGAGCTAGTGGAAGGCTCGCTGGAGAGACAGGTTTAGTGTAACTACTTTGTAATTCAGGAAGAAAAGTTCTCCAGCCAGGTTGGTTCTTCACCATTGTTTTAGCAGTGGCCTTTTCCTGACTTACCCAAAATTACTGTCTTAACCATTCAGTTAGACAGTAATTACAAATTACCAGAACTTCACTCTTGCAGCTTTTCAGTGTAGGTAAATAAATAACAGCAAACACAAAACTAACAATTTTCACCAAGGTATTGCTTACACGTCTAGCACAGTATCAAGTTACTCTATTGACACCAGTAATTTTGAAAAAGCTAATAACAGAACGTTTCAATCATAGTCAGTAAAAGCTGAAAATACACTCTTTTCATCTGCTATTAACATGGTGTGGTTTTCCTGCAATTCTCTTTCTACTTGAAATTTAGAAGAAAAAACCCAACAATATCAAGACTCAACATTCATTCACTCCCAAAGTGAAACCATTATTAACTTCTGATAGAAACAAGTCAGCACTTACTGAAGGAGGATAAAGGAGCAGAAGAGTTACCAAGCATTGTACTATCAATGGCATTTAGCATTTATGTTCTCCTCATTTCACTGTTTCCACATCAATTTTTCATATCATAAAAATAAGAAATGCATCTGTATAGCCATAGGACATAGTAAGGAGGTGCAGAGGAAGGGATAAGGCCTGCAGCCCTTACTTTCTTCAAGGCTGGATTTCAACATGAGTTGGATCAATTTCCAAACAAGATTACACCCTAAAGCTGCTAGTGATACCAGCACATCCCATTCAGCCCTATGCCTTCCTGATCTGTTTAAAACTGAAAGCCAAATCCAATCGTTGTAAAACTTGCCACACTAATTTGCGGAGAGCAACATGGGACTACTGACTGTTTGCACATTTTATAATAAACCTAGTAATAAAACATCTGCAGTGCTTGATTTTTGCTGTGCTCTTGGTTCTGACTGGTAGTTTCTATTGCTCCAATTAGATTAGACATACTGTATTTGGTATCTTACTTAACTCAGTAACCAGCATTAAGGAGAAACACAGTAAAATTCAAGCTACTTACAGCTTAAGCCATTCCCTTTTGTATGTAGGGCTATTCACACCCCAAACTCCACTTTGCTGTTAAAACACCAAAGCAACTAGCACATTAGGCACGTTTTTTATAAAGACAGGGTAAACAGGGGTGAGCTATGCGCTGCGATATCATTTACCTCCATCGATTTCCTCAAATCCTGCAATAAGTTTGCAGTCGGAAAGCAACAGGGAGGGGAAACCCCCCCCCAAACTCGGAGGAGG
>NW_009601590.1:12019-21652 GCF_000690535.1 Cariama cristata | reverse complement strand
CTATTCCTTTATGTCTCATCTCGTGCACGTCTTACCTCCGAGTAAAATCCACAAAAACGGTGTGTTTCCGTGGGGGTAGGGGAAGAGGCAGGTGGTAAAGTTAGCGTGTCTTCACCTCGGATGGCTATTTAGGAACGTCCCGGGCTCATGAAATGGTCTTGACGGTGCCCCCTCCGATTTCAGCACTTGTGTGGCCAGGTGGCCGGAGTTTACTCCCCCGGGTGCAGGGAGCGATGCGTGGGGCCGCCTGGGGAGCTCCTGCGCCTCCGGGCCTCGGCGTCGCAGGCACCGGGTGGGTGACCCCTGCGCTCACCTGTCCGCGAAGTAGAGGAATTAAAAGCTCTTGAGAGAGCCAGAGGTAGCTCTATCATCCTTCAAAGCGAGCAGGCTAACCCTGTCATCAGTTTGAAACGAAGTATTTACACTTTATTGGCAAAGAATGCATTTCTTCTGTGGTTAGTTTGGCACAGGTACTTCCAGTTAGCTTTAAGTTGCTTCCTCTAAAGCTTCTCCTTTCTTGGGGTAAGGCTAAGACAGTTAAGGTCAGGGCTTAGGTTAGCTTTAACGTGCTTTGCCTCTTTAATCTGTGCACGGTGTATATCGCATAGGTCACTTAGGTATATGATTAGAAACAGTGGATTGATTAAAATCACTGATTTTAATTGTGACTTAAGTAATAGATTTAATCTTGTTTTGTATTTATACCGGATAAAAGATGTTAGTTTGCAACTAAATATAGTCTGTCTTGTGAAATAAGCGCTTATTTTCTAGCAGTAGGAAAAGTATACCTTACTGTTACCTATTTAGGGCTCAGGAGAACCCAAATATACATTTATCTAGTGAATTAGACATGCTAGACATTAAAGCAAGCTTGATACAAGTAAAATATCAAGATCTTCAGGATAGAGATGAATGCAGTTAAAAAGCATACGAAATACTGGAAACCTGAAAATGGTTTTCCTTTTAAACCAAAGAAGTCCACTGAGTAAAAGCTTGCCTAGTTCATGATTCAACACCGATTCTTTTTGTTAACAGTATCCTTAACAGGTTTAGAACTAGAAGGTTTTGTAAATTCACATTTCATCTTACTTGGAGATGGAGGAGGAAAACAATGAGTACTTATTTTTAATCTGAAGAGGATTTGCATTTTGCTTTTAAATTTCTGAGCAAACAATTCACTGATGAACAAAAGTTCTGCGTACGTGCAAGGGAGCAATGCTGTGAAATGCTTGTCCCTGGTGCTTAGCTGCTGATCTCTATCATGTATGCTTAATTTCTTCAAAGCTTTAGCAATAAACTAGTGCTACTTAAACTTTTAAATTTAATTTTCCTGTAATGTCCTAACATAACACACTTGAGTTATTATGAGACTAATAGCAACATTTTAAACAAATCATATTTATCTGCAATAACTATTTATTTTTGGAACATATCCAATTAAGTCTTAAGTCATTGTAAATTATTTAAGAAGGAAGCTGCTTTAAATATTTGAAGTGCTCTTAAGCACAAAAAATGTATATTGTTTACCTGACAGTATGCGTTAGTGACAGCTTTTAAAATTTTTTGCATTTTAATAATTGAAACTTGCAGACTTCAAATTATTTCCTTGTCTTTCCCTTCTCATATGCCAGCTGAGATTTTTGCTTTTCACTAACTAATAGAATAGCTAGTATGTGTGCGATCAGTGCCCAAGGTATTGTATTTCATGGGCAAATGTATTTCTTCTGGAAACTTTTTTTTTAAAAAAAAAAAAGAAAACAAACCACTAGGGAATGTTGTAAGGCAATTCAGAACCAGCCACATTCTAAAGTACGTGAATTTGTAAATTCATCAAACTAAGAAGGTGCTCCCTTGTTAATTCTATATCTTTTTTAGGTATTAAATTTTTGTGAGTCTGTGTGAAAGCACAGGATTGTAAATAAGCTCTAAAGAAACACTACGTGGCAGAATCATTTGATAAATTTCATTAGTTTGTATTGTACCCCTCCCTGATGTTGATATACTTTAGTATGCAGTATTTGTTACTTCTGTGCTTGTGGCTATGTCTCTCACATGTTTTCATAGTTGCATTTCACTGTGGGAAGTGAAAGACTCTTCTCGGAGATGGGTAGTGGAAGGATGAGAGGCAGCAGATACGAGCTGGAACATGGCAAATTCTGATTAGGTATAAGGAAAAGAAAATTACCATGAGGATGGTAAAAATACTGGAAGAGGTGCCCAGAGGGGTTGTGGGACCTCCATCCTTGGAGGTGTTCAAGACTTGACTGGACCCAGCCCTGGATTAATGTGCTTGTTGGTGCACATAAAACTTTGAGTGTGTATGTATATATATGAACAGGGGTTTTGACTAACATTGACATGCATATTTCATCTCTTACAGGTTTGTAGTTGGTTGTTTCTATTTAAAGAACTTGCTTTGTGCTTTTTGTTACGTGTTGGATAGGCAAACTGAGAGCCTGTAGTATTTCAAGTTTGAATAAATGTAAACAGCCATAGAATGGGGGGAAAAAAGTGTACTTTTCCAGACTGAGGAAGAAGTTTCCTTCATTGAATTTGGGAAAAGGTAGAGGGAGAAGCTTAGAGGTGACTGTTCTTTTGAGGGTGAAGTGCATTCCAGGCTGTTCCAAACTGGAACTGTTAAGGTGCACTCCTCTTGTTAGATCTTCCCCATGGATGTCTTGGAGATCTGGTATTTCGGTGGCAATGTGGTCATCCGTTCTAGTGGGGCACTAAAGAGAATGGGTTTGGTGGGGGCTGTAAATAAGATGTCAGGTTTTACTCTGTGGGAAGCGAATTAGTAGTTATTTAACCATTCAAAACAGGAATATAGAAATATAACTAGGAATATAACTAGAAACAGTTCACATCTAATAGGAACATTAATTTCTTTAGTCCTCTTGCATTTCAAAAAATAAAACAGATGTACCAAGGTCTGCCTGAAATCCCAGTCTGACTTGAGCTCTAGCCCTCTGTTCCTTTCTGAGAAGATCCCATTTTGGAATACACCAGCCTAAGAGGTAACTGTATTTTAGTCCTGTTGAGGAAGGAAGGGAGAAGGAAAAGAAGCTGGAGTACTTTTAAGTCTGTTGAATTAATAATGAACAGCTTTTTAAATGTTCAGTGTTTTAATATCACATACTCTTGGGTAGATACAAGTCTTTTTTTTTGCTTAGGAGCCCTTCTCATATTTAAAATACATTACAATAAGTTAAATACGTAAACTTGATTTTTATTTAATTTTTTCTCTATAGACTACCTCAAATATAGAAATTCTTGTATGTGGAAGAGATAGGTAAACTCTGAAATCAAATTTCATTTTGATGGGTAGTTATTTTCTGACAGGAAGCTGAAATGAGAGGAGTTCAAATCTAAACTGTTAGAGGTCATCAGTTTTGCAGCCCTTTAATGGGGTATGTAAAGTGAGCTTGATATTTGCCTGACACTTTTTATGATGAGAGGTAAATAATTACAACACGAGGTTACTAGAGGGCACTGGTTTACTCTATTTTGTTTGCAGAAACAGGCCTGCAGTGTAAACCAGTGAAGATGTTACCATGCTTCAAACTTAAGTAATAGTTTGAGCTTCAATTTGACGGGATGCTAGCTAGAAAAACAGGGTCAAGACCTGGCAGAGAAGTGAGAGCGTGTTTGCTCGTGTGTCCATGCACCCAGTGCTCTTGGTCTGTTTTTTAGAACAAGCAATTTACTTGCTTGGTGCATAAGTTTTCAAAAGTGTACTTATTTTGCAAAAGGCAATTAATGCGTGTGCCAAGACTGCTGTTCCTGGACAGAGTTCTGGTAGTTCAGTATCTCAGGCTCCTGTAATGTGTCTGATTCTTCTCTTTAGAAAGTTTAGAAGATTGAACATTGCTAAATTAGCTCATTTAAAAAAAAAAAAAAAAAAAAAGAGAGAGAGGTGGTAATTTGTATCTGAGCGCATGAAAAATAGAACTGCTAAAACTGTCTACATAATTGCTTTTGGAAATAACTTCTTCACTTGCCAGAATGTGACTTGTGCTGATTTTTAATTGCATGTAAAAAGTGTTTTACTATCATAAGCATATATTTGACCATGAACAGTGAGCTGTGTCTAAATTGTTTGCTGTCTTCTGAGGTGGGAGGTGGGGTCAGCCTAGTGGTATCAGTGGGTTCACGGCCCAAGGCTTCGCTCTGCAAGGGTGGAATGAAAAAAAATTGTGGTGGTAAAAATGGAGTATGTCCGATATCTCAGATTTTTGTAGAGATACTCGTTTGAACATAGACTCTTGGTTTACTGTGTTAAGAATGAGAAAGGTTTAGGTATTGCTATTTGAGGGGGAAAAAGTAACATTGTAGAAAGATAATATTTTTGGAAATTAACCTGAACTCAAAGGCTTACGCGGAGTTGTTGCCGGTGCAGTGCTCACGTTTAGCTTGGTAAGTTGAATCCTATCTGTTCTAGAAAGAGTCTATGTAAGTTAAAACATGCAAGTTCTGAAAATATTTTTAGATGACCTTGTAGCATATCACTTGGGTTAATAACGTGTTACTTTGACCTTCCTCCCCACCCCTTTTCCTCTACTGAGTTGACAAGCTTATCAGGCAATTTCCTCAAAGTATGCCCTGGAGAAACATGACATTAAAAATTCAAACAAAACATTGCAGGTGGATGAACTGCTGTTCTTACTGTGACTAGGTGCGTGGTTGTTAAAATTATTTTAGTGTTTGTTGGGAACAATCCTGTCTTCTGTAGTGGGTTGATCTAGTTCCCAAATCCTGATAGAATTGGAGAAAAAAAATAATTATATGTCTGTTACTTATTGGTAAAAACGCAGCTATTGAGGTGGAGACCTGTGTGAAAGGTGTTACAGATCTCCGCCACGTTCCTTATCCACTGCTTTAAAAACTTCCCTCCTGATGGCCCTTACCATAAGTTCACACTTAATGTTCCCTTGTGTTTATCTGTAAATGAAAATAAATGGTGCCCTGAAACCTTAAGTTTGGTCTAAGTCCAACAAGTGTTACTAGCTGTGATGAACCCAGGTGCTCTACTTCTTCAGCAGGCATACGGTGGACCTTAAATCTGCGCGTCATACACTGTAGGTTTTTATGGATGTTGCATATGGAATATGTCCATGCATACATGCTTATGGAAGGTCACTCATCTTTGTTTTTTCTTAAAGAATGTGTTTCAGGAATGAATAATTCCTAATGGAACCATTTTATATTGGTATTTTATACCTACAGTCGATGTATAAATGACATATAAGTAACTTAGTGGCTGGATCTTCACCAGGAGTTTTATTAAAAGTCTAAAGTGACTTTTTTTTTTTTTCCTCAGAAAACTCCTAAACTCTGTTAAACACTAGTGGACAGGTACTGTTAAAAAGCTCCTGAATTTTCCTGCTAGCAATCGGAGAGAAAAGCTGGAGCTCTAGACATGCTTCATTACTGGAAGTGTGGTTTTTTGGTTTTTGATATATCTTCTGTTCCTAAATTAAATGCGTTTTATTTTCAGCTCAAGCTTGTGCAGATGTTATGGCATTAGCTAAAGAAGCTAGAAAGCGAAATCTTGGTCCTCTTCATCCTTCCTTTAATGTGATAAAGATAATAAGAGATGGACTGATGAGAAATCTTCCAGAAAACACTCACCAGTTGTCATCGGGCAGACTGTGTATTTCACTAACCAGAGTATCAGATGGTAAAAATGCATTGATATCTAATTTTAACTCTAAAGAAGAAGTTGTCCAGGTATGTTTCTTTTTGGCAACATTTAAAAGTTTCTGTAATCTTAAGTCCATTTAACGTCATCCATTGGATTTCCATTTTAAACATTTTAGGACGTTGTGACTTTGACAGTATTTTAAAGATGAATTCAAGCTTCATTACACTAAATTCACTTACTCATTTTCCCAGTCAATGTATCTGCAAACTGTTTTAGTGAATAGATGAGAGGGATCAATCATAAAAAGGATAAATGCCTTTAAAGTGCAGTGTATCTAATGAAACTATATCCTTCATGAATATGAATTTTTTTTAAGGTCATTCTTATAGAAGCAATAGTCAAGAAACAGTCAAAAATAGCTTTTTAAAATGCTTATTACCCGTTACAAAGCTAGTTTAATATGATCCCAGAATGTTGATATTTATGTCCCCAGTTAGTTAGTTTGATTATTCAGAAAATACATAGCTTGAGTGAATGATTGTAAACTTTTCCTTGCTAATTAGCATTTCTAGAGATGGTCTTTTAGTGAGTCTTACCATTTTTTTTTAGAGTGTGGTTACATTCTAAAAAAGAAATGTGGAATATCCTCATCCCATTTAAAATAATGCTTAATAATACCCTTCCCCCCGCCTCTTCATTCAAGTGTACTTGCTGGGGATTTTTTTTTTTTAGTTGCTTACTTGGTTGTTTTTACTAACAGCTAAAGAGATAAAGATAAATGATAATTTCAATAATAGAACAGTTACCGTTTAATTTATATGGTCTCATTTTCCTACAGGCTTTAATCTGTAGTTCATTTGTCCCTATTTATTGTGGCCTAATTCCACCATCATTTAGAGGTGTGGTAAGTCTCTGTTGTTAATATCTAAAAATATTCTAGCTATTCTGAAAATATTAAGAGACAATGTATATTTTTTTTCTGTTATCCTACTGTAAAATAAATACCTTCGTCATAGCTTCTAGTACTGTAGCTGTACGTTAAACTTTCAAAAAAGCAGGGAAATACTAAATGTGTGGAAGATATATTATGTATATTTATTTTCCACTCTGCAGGACAACACGCACACTCTCTCTCTCCCCACCCCAAAATTTCTTGTTTGCTGATGCAGTAATTAAAAGAGGGTATTCTAAGCTACCAACTATTGAACTTAAGGATATTTCTTGAAGAAAGTGATGCTCATTTACCTGCACAAATTTATAGGAAGGGTCACTTATACTTGTTTGTTTAAAAAAAAAAATAATCTTGTAATTTTTTTTGTATATCTTTGTGTTCTTGCCGTAGGTAGATCTGCCTTAAAACTAGATTAAAGTTTTGTGCTCAGTTAGATATAAACAAAGCTTTTTAATGTCTTCTATTATTGTATTCAGTGTGAGAAAGGTTGTACTGAAAGGTAAAGTGTCAGTACAGTAGTCTGTGCTATTACTTCACAGGAGCTGTTGGTTACAAAACCTCTTAATACTTCATGGCTCTACTGGGTTTTCTAAAATCCCCTGTTAAAGGGACAACAACTGCAGAAACATTAGTATAGCGTGTTGTAGGTGGTTTGATTAACAGGTCTGGAAGCAGACCTGCATTTCAAATCGAGGCAGTGACACTCATGGCTTTTTGTTATAGTGTTGTATTAACTTGCGTTTGCTTTCCTTCCAACTTTGGTGTTCCTTACACAAGGAGAGGGGAAGAATATTGAAAGAAAACTCAAAACATCTTTAACAGTGGTTGATTACAGACTGTTCTCAAAGCAATTTGGAAATGCTAAAAGGTCAAGGATAGGCATTGAAATGTATCTTCTTCATGTTGAAATTTAAGCAAAAGTGGTTAGAACTGTACAGAGATTTTTCTTTATCTGTACTTCTAAACCTTGTATGTTGCCTTAAACTCTTCCAGATTAAAGGTGTTATGAAAACAGGACGTTGGACTCAATCCAAGGTTTAGGTGGATCCAGGCTAATCTGGCTATTCAGTTCTTGTCACCAGACAACAATGTTATTTTAAAAGGCCTAGTTCAGAGTAAAAAACATACAAGTGATGCTTTATTTGGCCCTGTTTTGAGGGAAGGGGAAGGAAGGAAGGAATCATTGTATCCTTTTGATCTTTGCAAGTATTTTGATACAATTTTAATGATTAGGAGGCATTTTTGATGTGACTTGGTAAGAATACCACAGTTGCATATGCTTGGCATGACTTCTGTAGGGCTTAAATGCAGTAGAATGTCACCTATATAAACTTTGTAACATCTTGCTGTTTACTGCCTTGGTGCTTCATGCATGTATGCTTTAAAAGAAAAACTTAAGGATAACTTTCAATAGGTATATCTAACTGCCAGTTGTGAAGCTTTTGGTCGTGGTGGGGTTTGTTTGGGTTTTTTTTACCCTTTTCAAACACAGCAATGATTTTAGATTAAACAATTACTAGGGAGAACAGACTGGCAGAAACTCCAAATAATTAAAACCATTTACCTCTGTAGAACGGTCACTCAGATGCGTAGTTCTACCTTCAAATAATTTCATGAGAAGGCTGCATGCTGTGGCTCCTCCTTTGCCTAACCTGTTATATTGTACTTGGTACTTCCACAAAGGACTTGGTGATGGCACCTGTACTTTAGTGGTTGCATTATACACCTATAGGAAGTTTGTCAGTAGCTGCATGTTGCTGGGTGTAAAGAGCATCCAAGAAAGCTGACAGGTAGGATCAGGCTGCTGAAGAAGAGTACGTTGGATAAATTGCTCTGAGCTGTCCTCTTCCTAATTCCTACTTTGTTTCTCAGAATAGTCAGGGAGTGAGTATCAAGGCAGATGAAACTGATATTCCACGTTGTGCCTGGAAAAATCACCTGCTCTGTTACATTTCCATTTTACAAAGACCTACAGGTTATGTCTGTTGCCTAGTTAGGAAGAAGGAAGATGCAGCCACTAAACCAGCAGAGCTGGTGGTCTTTTGCCACCGTCAGAACAAACTAGGTACAACTGGCCCCACTGGAAAGATGACTGTTGTGAGCGAGTGTCTTTAGCCATAGCAGCTGCAGCACTATAAATTAGTTACCCTGGTACAGAACTCTTCCGTTCTTTGGCATTAAAATGTCTGAGATGATGATGCTCTAAAACTACAGAAATGGGCAGTTCAACGCAAAGGAGACAAAAGCATAACCAGGAACAGCTTCTAAACTTGCACTCAAAGCAGAATAGATATCCATGACTGTTGGTAAGGTTTCTGAAGCATTGTCCATTTTTACATGCAGTTTCTTTATCCAAATATTTTGATGCTTTTGTATCAAATTCTAGTTACTAAGAGTAATTTTAAGTTACTCTTATTCTAACTGAATGGTTTAGTATCACTGAACTTCAGCTTTGAAATGTAGAGCTATTCTTTTACTTGTATTTTTTCTAAAGAAGTACCCTGGTAGCTCTTTGGTTGGTGCTGTCCTTTGAGGAAGAGGAGACAGATGTGCTACTCTTTCTCTGCACGTTGTGTAGGATTATGATCTTTGAAATGGACTTGCTCTTTCTTAAACATATGGAAAAATCCCAAATACAATACTTCTAGGCTATCTATGGAACTATAGGTAGGAATGTTTTTTTAATTGGCATTAGAGGACAAAGCATGCTACTCAAAATGTTTAGCCCAGGAGCATAGGCAGAGACTGTTCTGTTACAGTCTTAAATGCTATCGAATTCTTGCATGGGAAATCTGCTAGTTAGAAGTTTTCATCCTTTGAGACTTCTTATTTCTGTTAATTTTTGTAGCGCTATGTGGATGGAGGAATCAGTGACAACTTACCTAACTATGAATCTAAGAATACCATCACAGTTTCACCTTTTGCTGGGGAGTGTGATATCTGTCCAAAAGGGAATTCTGCCAACTTTCATGAAATGAATGTGACTAACACCAGCATTCAGCTCAGTTTGGGGAACCTTTATCGTTTAACACAAGCA
>NW_009601590.1:1828-11988 GCF_000690535.1 Cariama cristata | reverse complement strand
ACTCTTTCCACCAGAACCTAAGGTAAGTCCCCGTCTTTGTGTAGTTACTGAAACATCTTTCCATATAAAAGCCTTGCTTTTGCAGAAAGCTATAGTAATCTTAGCATTTCATCTAGTCATATAAACTTTTCTGGTGACACTTCTCTTCTTGTTTCTAATTTTTTCATAGTTTGTCTTCATTCCACTTATTTTTAGTCTCTCTCAGACTAAAAATGCATGTCCTGCTATTGGCTTTCAGTATTTATTTGGGAATTAGCACAGGATTCTATCATAAAATCACCATTGGTAGATTAATAACTGTCAGTTTGTAGTCCTTTCATGTTTACCTGCTAACCAGGTGCTTCAGAACTTAGAAGTAGTTCTAAAGCTTCATGATTTTGTAAAGTTCTCAATTAGTACTTCACACAGGCAAGTTGCCTTTAAACTTTGCTGAGTGCTGTAAATTGCAGATCTGATGAGGGAAATGCTCTTGAATTGCTGTTGTGGAAGCTGAAAAAATGAAAACAGACCTTGCCAATTGGCTTGGGATATACTGCAGAGGAGAATTAATGTTTCTGACTTCTACACATATTTTTTTTTTAATTGAGGCCTTTTTGACCACTTGAAGAAAAAATGTTAAATTCTACTTACATAGGCTTTAATTTTTTTGGTTTTGTTTTATCTAGGACTACTGTGTAGGTGAGCTGGTGTTGCATCTAGTAATAGATGTTTTCATATGGAAGACTGAGCATGAGAATTGCACAGCTGACTTCTCGTAGTTTTGGGAAGTGGGAAGCACTGGGAGGAAAGGAGGGGAATTGGCATACTCCAAGGCACTCTGTTTCATTATTGCTTGCATCTGCTGAAAGGCTAGTCAGAAACAAAAATGGAGGAAATTCTTGCAAACTGTTAGAATGCTGTCCTTCTAGGTGAATAATTCGGTGCATCTGTAATAGCTGAAAGATAAGTTCATGTACGCGTGATCATGTATGCATCATCACAGCAGGCATATTAACTTGAATATGTTGAATTACAGCAATTTTTAGTGTAAATTTTTCTTAGAAGAACGGAGGGTGGATGGAAGTTGCTTTTCATTCTGCAAACTGTTGATCTTAAGTTGAATCTCCTTTTATCTATCTGACTCTTTTACCCTATGCTTGCAGGTACTAGGAGAGATCTGTGAGCAAGGATATTCAGATGCTCTTAAATTCTTGAAAGAGAATGGTATGTTACACTTGTGGATAATTATTGATGATGTGGTCTTAAGTGGAGTTTAAAAAAAAAAAAAAGGGCGGGGGGGGGAGTGAGGGAATTGTACATAACTAAGAAGAGGCTAGGCCTTTGAGGTTTTTAAAAAGATCATGGTAAGTTTAGTTCTTGTAGAAATCACATAGTTGTTGTAACTGTTGACCTGAGGTAAGTTGTGCTTCCACACAGAAATTGAACTTTCGGGGTTTTGTCAAGCTTGTGTGAAGTCATTGTTAAGGTATTGTTAAGTGAAATTACCAAAGAATTCCAAT
Organism: Cariama cristata; assembly: GCF_000690535.1. Lineage (NCBI taxonomy): Eukaryota > Metazoa > Chordata > Aves > Cariamiformes > Cariamidae > Cariama > Cariama cristata. Next base: position 10,489 of record NW_009601590.1, on the reverse strand, counting down.
TCTAGGGAAATCTTATTATTAGTTTCTTTTGTGTTAATCATGAAGGATGGGAATAGGCTATTGTTTCCCACTCCTGTGAAACCTCTATCTTCTTATCACCTCCTCTCTGCTATCATCCAAGTGAATTTCTAGGTCAAGCCTTACCGTCCAGAAGTAGGAGCTGGCTAACAAGAATATAAACTCAGTCACAGGCAAATCCTTAGTCTGTATCATGGAAGACTTTAGAAGAAGATGACTTGTAATGTAGCAGTTGTTGGGACCCAGATAGGAAGAAAATAATTGAAGGTTGTTCTGCTCTACTCCTAGAATTCTAGTAACATATTTTGTATTAATAAATGTTACTGCCCTGCACACTTTGAGACAAACTAGTTAAAGACAGTAACTTAATATTAGCATGAAGTTAACCATGTGTTAAATATGCCTAGCCCCTGTAGTCTTTGGATGCAGAAGTAAATTGGTACTGGGTCAGATTAGAGGAATGGAAGCTGAAATGTGATGTTTGCGCTCCTACAGATAGTACCAGCTGCAGTATTGTAGTGCAGTCATATATTGATGTGCTCACTGCTTATACTCTTAACTAAACATTAAATATTCAAGTTTTCTTAGAACAATTTTCTTCACTGTTAATGTCACGGTTCTGCTTAGGAGTGTGATATTTTTTCTAGTAATATTATTAAATATTTTATGAGAGAATCTTTATACGTTTTACCAGGTGATTAAAAGCACAACCTATACAAAGAGCCTGTAATTTGTGGTTGTCTGTGCTAAGATGGGTTCTGTTGCTGTACTGCACCCACAAGTTTCCTCTGTGCATGTTTCCATCTGACACCAATACCTGAGATTCCTTGCAACTCTTCCTTGGTGTCTTTCCTCCACATCCTCTGTGTATTGCATTATTGTCTTCCCTTTCACACTGCTTATCCTGTGATCACCTTTGTTCTTATTTTGTCACAGGTTTGTCTTGCTTCAAGTTTAATAAGTGATAATTACAACCTTTCCAAAACTCATTCATTATGCATCTTCTTTCTTGTTATTTCAACTGTAGGAGTTAAATTCCCACCACCCCCTCCATCTGTAACACTTCAGATAACTTTTTTGCTAAATTCACTGTATATTCTTTTGACACTTGTCTTTTAGGAGTAATTGTAAGTAGGACACAGATTCTGTTGTATGTAGGTATGGATCTTAGTCACATTTGGTAGTCTTTATATATAAATAACTTTGTAATGATTTTCTGGAACCCAAATATAAATACCCTTCTTGTATTTTTCACTTTGTGCTCATTATCTAGTGCTTGTTTCTAAGGTAATTATCAGTGCTATTTCTTAATTGGCACCAGTTTTGCAAGGCAACCAATGTTATTTTAGATCTGTACTTTGGATATATCTTAAAACAAAATTGTACCCTACTTGCTTTCCTTCTCCACCTTGTTGTAGCAACGCCTCATAGTACTTATGTGATGCCTGCCATGTCAGATTTCCCAAATGTCTGATGTGTTTTTGGTATTTTCTTTCAAATAAATATTACCTCAGTTTTCCTCCTCTCCTTTAAATCATTTGCATTCTTGCTGGAAAACAGCTTTGGTAAATGACTCTGTTTCCAGTACAGTTTCGGTTTATTGTTCACTTTTCCCTTTTCTTTAGAACCCGTTGTAAAGTAAGACCTAAACCTGCAAGAGTATTCATCAATGCAATTAAACGTTTGTGGGATTATAAAACCAAGTGTATTTGACATTGGGTAGATCACGTTCCCTCAGGATAGGGCTTTGTACAAGTTACACAGACTACAGGTACTGTACGAGTACTCTGAAGACTCATGGATCAAGTCTAAGTGGAAGCTTTTGACTCTTTCAGGTATTCTGAATGACTCAATTTATATCCACTTGTCCTTCACAAAAAGAAATCCTCTTGAGCCTGCACAACACATTGACTGTATGGAGAAAAAGAAATTGACAGAAAATAACAGAGTAGAAACTTTGAAAATGGAAGTACTTAATGACCAGCTGAAGCAAAATCCCTGGCCTTTGGAGAAGAGCATATTTGAGAGTCTTCCTCCTAGACTTCGTAAAGGTACATGCCTCAGACTGTTTCCTGTAACTTTAAATGGCAAACTTTGATTTATTTTTTCCCTACTTACTCCTACAATTAGCATAAGATGCTTTTTATTAAATCTTAAAACTGCCTGTGATATTAGAGACTAGTTCAACCCAAAAAAGTTCTTTAAATACTTATTAAATGTGAACATGTACATTTTGATTTAGCTACAGAAATAAAATTGAAGCAGCAGGAAGGAGCTACTTTCAACACTGTGGAGTCATGAATTGAATTCTCATTTGGTTTTGGATAAACCTTGTATGTGCATAGTATTTCTGTAAGCATATATTTCACACCAAAATTGAACCTCAAATCCAAACACTGGTTATCCCCATCTTATTTTTAAAAAAGGCTTCTGTAGCTTTCTATTTCTCTGGCTTTCCTGTCTTTTTAATAAGTTAATAGACCAAACCCACTTCTGATACTTCTTTATCTATCACTTTTATCTAGGGTTTTTTTGTGGATGCTGATTGGTATTTTCAAGATCTGAAATCTGTGATCCCAGTGACCTAGGAGAACATAATTTGAAGGGTGCTATTTCTTACAACTGTAACAGCTGGAATATGCAGAACTCTAGAATTTAAACAAGCTCCTTAGAGTTACAGAGTCTCTAACAAGACAGGAATGCTATCTAAAATATATAAGTATTTTTGGAGAGATGAACTTTAGATTCTCTTATTATAAATTAATTCTTAGACTTATTGCTTAAAAGTTCTGGGTAATGCCTTTTGTCCCTGTGGTATGAGTCTATTTCCCCCATATTTCAAAACAGGATAGAGAAGGTTTATGGTAAGAGTGCCTTGAGATTAATTCTTTCATTTTCTATCTGAGCCTTATTCAGTAACACTTGATAATGTTGACTGAAGATTACCAAACTTTGAGCAAATTATTTAAACTGTTTTCAAATAGTCTAACATCTTTTTCAAAACTAATTATTCTTAAGCACTGCAGGAAGCTTGTAAAGAACAGAATGGATTCTATGCTCAGTTCTCTAAACTCTTCCCAATGCGGGTGATATCCTATCTGATGCTACCATATACGCTACCAGTGGAGTCCGCGTACTCTGTTGCTTTACGGTAAGGAACTTTTAATGAACCATTTTAGAATTATTATATTTTGGAATTTTACTCATTGAGAGCTTATTCGGTGTTGTAGGCATTCTGGTACTCTAGAATTCAAGTGGTAACTGTCCAAAGACCATTATTTCTACCTACATGATGCATCCTCCTAAAGTCTCTACAATCTCAGGCTAGATAAATAAACATATTAAGATTCCTAAACAGTTTACTCTTACTACTAGTAGCTGTCTCGTAATTGCTCAAAAGAAGCACCCTTAATTGTGTTTTCCAGGAGCACGTTCTTTATTACTATATTCTGCAGTGGTATTTGAACTCTGTCCAGATGCTTCTTGTGCTTTAGCTTCTTTCTGAAGTCAGGAGTGAAATGCAGTGTTTACTCACCGTATAAATTTTCTTACCAGGTTTGTTTAGGTTGACTGAAAGCTGTGCTCTTGAAACAGGGTTTAATTTTATAAGTGTTTCAATTTTCATAAAGGAGAAATTATGCTAAATGAATGCACCATGAACCCTAAGCTTTGTGCTTGCTTAAGAGTCCTTGAGCAGCAGATGTCACTACTATCTTTAGAAAATACTTGAAAAAATAAAATGTTCTGTAAATGGAACTACATAGAACTCCAGTAAAATATTTTGCTTCCATGTCACTTAATGTGGCATTTCTGTGCCATTCTTGGTCGGTGGGGAGGAAGCAAGCTTCAACAGAATTTTTATGTGGGTTTTTCCCCCTCATCCCCCACTGGTGTAACTGACTTCTGTTAAGAGCGTCATAAGGAAAAAAATACATTATGTGATATTGTTCTGTTTCTGCCTTCAATTTGTTCTTCCATTGTGCTTTTCTTTTGTTCTTCCTTCCTCTTCCACCTAACTTTAAACTGACAATAAAGTTCCTACCACATAGAAAGAGGAGTTTTTTGCAGGCTTCGTAAATGTTGGTCACAGGGTGTGGAATGCACCTACTGCTCAGCCACGCAGCATAGATCAGAGAAGCAGTGGTCTGTGCTGCCCTTTTTCTTAGCTTGTAGAAAAGAGATGAGTGGGCTAGATAGGAATTCAGGGACATTGGGAAGAACTGAAGATCTTGGTGGGGAAGATAACTGGGGGAGAATGAAAGCTGTGTTATTTTGTTGGATGTTGGGCATGGTATGTAAAAATAGAACAGGGATTAGGTCTACTGCTTACAAAACAATTGTATTTTGTTTCCGATTATAGATTAGTAAACTGGTTTCCTGACATGCCTGCTGATGTTCGATGGATGCAAGAACAGCTTTGTCAGATTGCTGGTACAGTTTATTCCCAGGCTAAAAGCAAGCTATTCTGTACCTCCAGGTAAAGAGGAGTTCTGCTGCATGCAAATGATACATTTTGAGAAATTCTCTCTTGTCAGAGCTTCAAGTACTAATAACTTTCTCTCTTAAAACAGGATTTAGCAATTTTCTCAAAGGTAACACAAAACAGTTCTCACTGCTTCTAATCCTTAGCATTGTTTCTTAAGTATATTTTCTGGTATTTCTTGTTTATAACTGATCAATGACTGGTACATATTGTAGATGAAGAGGTGTTGCCTGTTGGTAGACTTATGCTTTTTGGAGAGAGGGGTGAGTTATGAGCAGGCATTAGACTGAGAACAGAGACCTTGTTTCTTCTCTGCTCCACAGTAGGTGGAGCAATCAGGAAGAAAGGAGGAGGAAAAGGTTGCTCAAGATGTTCTAAATCAGATGTAGCAGGTAGGAACTGGAAAACATGGGGCGAAAGACTAGATTCTTAGGAGTCTGGACAGGGAAAGTTGTAAGAGTTAAAGTAGATGAATATGAAGGACAGTCTTGTAAGATAGTTGAGAAGAATTAAAATAAGACACATCCGGAAAATTTTTAGGAACCTCTATTTCTGTGGAAGAGAAACCTCTACTCTAACCTGGTTGTAACTAGGTTCATTATGCTTCTCTTACCAAGCTGGTGTGAGATTCAGCCTTCCAGAATTTTTACTTCTGTTAAACTTTGTAGCACTATGTGTATAGAGGAATCGGTGACAACTCACCTCAGTATGAATCTAAGAATACCATTACTGTTTCTTGTTTTGCTGGGGAGTGTAGTATTTGCCCAAGAAGCTCTGCAAACTTTCACAAAATGAGTATGACCAATATTCAGCTTAGATTTTCCGGCTAAAGAATGGACTTGTTGCTGGAACGGAGAGTTGCACAGCCATGTCAGAGTAGTGCTATAAGTAGAGAAACATAGGCTCTCTCTTGGGTCCAAATGCTTACAAATATGAAGTCTCCCAAGATTTGGTCTGAAAAAGCATAAATCCAGACTTCAGCGGAGTAGGGCATATCTCTTTTACTGTAACTCTTCTGATGATTGTCTCAACTCCTGGAGTTGCTGGGTAGGAGGTAGAAGAAGGAGGAGAGAAATTAACCCGAAAAAGCTATTAGGAGTGAACAGAATTCTTAAACACTTCATAAAAGCTTCCAAGAGATAGCTGTAGCACTGGAGACTCCTAACTGCAGAAATTATTTCAGTTAAAGCATTGCCATGTTCTATATATAGCACACTTTTAAATTAAAACTAAGAATACCCTTTTATTCGAGCCAAGAGTTCTTGAGCTTTTGTCTTCCTGTTTATAGTAATAAAGTTAGATAAGGAGGAAGATCAAAGATCCTCTTTTTTGCCCTGGCAATGCTATACACTGACCCATCAGAAATGCAGGTTTGATATGTCTGAGAAGAACTGCTTGATCCTACTTCCTTATAAGAAGCTTTGCCAGGTTCTGGATTGGCATCGTGAAATTTCCGATTCACATGCTCTATCCTTTAGAAGTACAGAGTAGCCAAACTTACTGTTCTGGTTTAATGGAAGACTTAATGAGGTTGAAGCTTGGGTTTCCTTCCCCCTTTGTAAGTATTAAATGGTGGCTTTAATATTAGGTTGTAAAGATACTTTCTTTTTACAATATTCAGTTTTATCCAGAATTCAAAGCATTTAATTCCTGTATACAAATAGCCTCTCTTCTCCATTTCTGAAATCAGTTAAAGCCTTTTCTTGTATACCACTAGTTGGGTTTTGAGGCCGTCTCTCTGAGCAGAAATGTAGTTCTTGGTATATATTTGCTATCATCCTACTGTCATCTCTTCGGTTATTTGATACCACATGTAATCCACTGTCTCCCCCCCTTCTTTTCTTAATGATACTTCTGACTCCTTTCCACAATAAATTTGGGGATGGTCATCTTCCTGCTTTTACCCTTATTTAGCAGCTTCTTGATGTTGCTTATATTCCAGCCTTACCAATTGTGAGACCCTTATCTCACATGGGCATTTGGAAGGCACGGTATCACAAGACTGTCTCAGATGTTACTTGTCAGCGGAGTTCTTTGGTAATTGAGTCACAATTAACCAGAAACAGCTGCTTCTCTTGTGGAAAGAGAAGCTCTTGGCCATAAAACAGAACGTGGTGGTCATGTGGCTTTTGCTGTAGGCTTTTATGGTATCTTCAAGGTGATAGGCTCCCACTGAACTGTTGACACTGTCAAACTCTGAAGTTTTCTGAAGCCTTCCTTTAAGTAGATTCCCTTTTCAGGTAGCTAGATCCTGAGGTCCTCTGTGTAGAATCCTACGTTGTATTCTACAGGTGACTCTTTGTGGACTTGTACTTTGTTTCAGCATCTGCCAAGAACTTACTGCTGCTTTTGCAGAAAGTAATCCCCCCCCTCTTTTATGCTCTTCCTTTATGTCATCAGATCTAGCTTCTGTTTTGGAATCAGACTTACATCGAATGAAAACTTGTGCTGTTTACAGTTTGAAAATCCTTTTAGGAAACTTAACCTGGGGGATTGTATCTTCTAGTACACCTAAAGTTCAGGTATGGAAACTGGTGTTGAAGTGTGTGTATGGCAAGTTGGGGTTTTTTTTGTGTGTGAGAGGGGGCGTTGTGGATTGTTCCGGCTTTTTTCCCAAAAGCACTGCAAGAGAGGAGAGAGAACTTTAAAGGAAAAAAAAAAAAGGATATTCTTGGTGACAACTTCAGTTTCCTGTTTCTGAAATTGGAAAAGACTCACCTGGTGATTCAGGTGCTGTTTTAGAATGTAGGAAAGTTCTGTTCCAGCTGTTCAGGTTGGTGATAATTAGCTGGTTGTAAAGTGGAATGCAGAGATGGCATTTGGGAAGTTGAACAACTGTATTTGCTACTCAACTTGTAAATGTTGAGACTATCCTTGTTAATGTTCAGTTATTGCTGTGATGGGTAAATCAGCATATATTCCAAGTGGATAGCTGGGGAGAGATCAGGACTACTTAAGAGGTAATGTACAAACTGGGTCTACCTTTCTTAGCTCATCAGAATGGTGCGACTTTTAGTGTAACTATTTTATACCTACTTCTGAGGACAACACATAATGGCAGAACACCCTTCTTTTAGATATGATCATTTCAAGATTCTTTTCCTGTTGTCTGATATCCTAACTCGCAAAATGCATTTAGAACTAATTATTTTCCTCTAGTGTTCTTCCTTATATGAAGATTCCCTGTCAGATGTGTGAACAGTAATAGAAACGTCATTGAAACACTAATAATCTTTTCCTCTTTTCTTTTTTTAAACAGGAAAGACAATTACGCATCACTGAGAAAATGTCAAACTGTCCCATCTACTATGGAATTTCATTCTTCATACTGCCACCTTAAAATGCCTCACTCTTCTGCGGACCTTGAAACCTGGCTCTGGGAATCTTCATGCTTCATGCACTCAGCTATGAAAAATGCCTCTGCTAACATGCAGGAGCATTCAGACTTAAAGTCCTGTCCTAATTTTCTCCCAAATTCTGATGAGTCTGGGTTGGAAATAGATTTTGACTCTTCCTCAGAGACAAGTTTCCAAACTGCTCCAGAGTATTAATTTGGAAGTACATTCCACAGTTTCCAAAATTCCAATTTGGCAGAGAAATTTAAATCCTTAAAGGACTAAAGATCACTTTGTTTATTGCCAATAAGTCTTGGGAAATTATTTGTTTACAGCTTCCTGACAAATCTGCCTTGGGAATTCTACTGTTTTAAGGATTATAAAACCAGCGGCTGCTATACTAAGTAACAGACTACAGTTCTGTTGAAACACCAGCTGAATCAAGTGTAGTAAGACTTGTAGTAAAGAGTGTCTCTCTGGAAATAAATTTTTTAAAAAATCTACTTTCAGCATAAAAATGTAAATTCTGTAAACAGATTGTTAGACAAACAAGTATCAATAACAAAAGCTTTTTAAAAAATGTAATTCTTAACAATATTATGTGTTAGGATTACTTTTATAGCACTTAAATGAAACTGGACTTCTACTTCATAAAGGGAAATACACAAATGAGCTTTTTAGTGGCCTCCAGTGTCCGTTTGCCTTATATTTAAACATACTGTTGTGTTTATGGAAAAGTTGTCTGCACGAGATACTGTAGGAACAGTATTATTATAGGTTGTTTTATGTATTCTACAGCTCATATTACTTCTCTGTGGCTCTTTC
>NW_009601590.1:0-1807 GCF_000690535.1 Cariama cristata | reverse complement strand
GACGCAAGAAGTGGGACACATTCCCCTGAAGTATGAACAGGTACAGTTTCAGTGATTTCAGAGGACCTTTTTTGTCCTTCGTTAGGTTTTAATACTTGAATAAGGATTGAAAAGTAGGTAAAATAGTGACTGTGATTAGTAGCAAATGGTAATTTGAGAAGGTGTTAAACTTTACAGAAGTTGTTAACAAAAATCAATGTGTAGCAAGTGGTGAATGATGTTTAGGTCTTGTCTCTAATTGCTGCACAATCATTCTCAATTTTTTTTCCCCTCCAGCTTGAGAGTTTTTAATTCCCTTGTTTCAATTCCCTCTTGCTAAAGGAGGGAAGAAAAAAGGGGACCCTCCTGCCTCAGGGAGGTATGATGACCCAAAGGAAGTCTTCCAAGACCAATTGCTGGAAGAAACAAACTTGTAAGACTTAGTGGAAGTATTATATCCAGGGAGCTGTGCAAAGGTCTCAAATAATGGGTTGAGTCAGCCAAGTAATACCTGTATTGAGCAATGAGCATTTTAAACACTTTCCACTACAAAGGTTCTGCATATTTTGAATAAAGACAATGCATTAGTGTATGAATAGATCAGGAGAAGTAAATAACTGTATAGATTAACTACTCTTTCAATGTTTTGATATCCTATCTTCTACATTTTTTTTTTTAAAGTAGAAGGAAACAACGATGGCTTTGAAACTGACTTTGTGCATGTGTTTGGGGGCTGGCATTGTGACACTTGAAGGCTTCTCATTCAAGCAACTCGGGTGCAGCCCAGGGAAAAGACTATAGATGCTTACTGAGAGTATCTTGTACAAGGAGCAGCAGTGATTAGATTGTGATGCTCAGGAGAGGGAACTTTGGAGCGTGAACTTCGGTATCCAGAAGTCTGTCAAATAGCAAAATATAGCACTTCTGAATTGGATCAGCCTTTCAGCAGTTTTTCAGTTGTGATTTCCCTAAGCTTGAAGTGCTAAATTTTACATCATTAAAATTGATTTTAGAATGGTGGGGGACGGGAGAAAGTGTCGGGCTATCCACTTCCATACTACAGAAGGCTGGTGCTATTTTACTTCCACTCTTTTTTCTTCATTTCTTCTGTGTATGTATCTTCAAATTTGGAAGAAAAATTGGAAATGTTACTCTAACTACAATTAAAACATGTAAGATCTGTTTTATATTGTCTTCATTTATAACTTTAAACTTTCTATAATTTAATTTTATAATGTTTTGCAAAATGATAGTTTTACCAGTATGTGTTAGAATTTAAGCAAGAATACCAAGTTTTGCTTCCTTTCTCTATACTGGAATAGTTCTATTTAACTACATTTAAATCAATTTTAATCACTTCTTCTGTTGTGTACAACTCCAATTTTGTCTCCTTTTTCTAAAATAAAAAGACAATCTCTTCTGTTACCATGTTTTCTAAGCTTTCTTGAGTATAATTCACTTACACTAAGTTAAATCAGAATGTGTTAATTTCATTGAACGTTTAGACATGTCTCTTTTTTTAAGAGTAGTGACTTAGGTTACTACTCTGAAGTTTGAAAGATGCTTGTTCATGCCTCCAGCTGGACCTGAAAGTCACCTTAATTTAAAACCTACAGCCTTGCAATCCACGAGTTTACAAAGAACTCTCTGAACAGAAACAATTCAAAACCAGAGAAAGCTGTTACTTGGGTCTGGAGGAAGAAAACAAATGTTGTCTCCTCTCTTAGTTAAAACTCAGTAACTTAGCACAGCGTCGGTCCCAGCGCTAAATTAACGTTTTCAGTAACTTAAAACATAACGTTTCGGTGTCAGTTTAAGAGGACCGGTC
>NW_009601589.1:10369-12091 GCF_000690535.1 Cariama cristata | reverse complement strand
TCGGCTGGGGAGCACCCACCTTCCCGCACCCACCTACCAGGGGAACACCCAGCCCTGCTCCCAGGTACAGCCCAGCAGCGGGGCCGCAGCGCTTCAGAGCACCAAGGGCTGTTTTCCTAAGCAGGGTGAACCCCCCCAGCCAGCCCCCCAGAGCCTGGGGGATGCTGTGGCCCTGTGACAGCTGGACCCCCCGGCAGGTCTGTACCTGCCTAGCGCAGCTCTGCTGTAGGAAAGTAAAGGGCTGGGCCACAGCGCAGACAAGGAGGGGGTACAGAAAGGGGCCCCTTCCAGCCTTAGGCACAACACTTTCATCAGCTCATCAGCTGCAGGTCAGAAAGAAATGCACGCCTGGTTAAACCTGCACTGCCGTGTTACCGTCGCAGAGCCCTGTACCCATTACACAGGCGGACTGTGCGATAACAGGTAATACGCATGTACAGTCCTTCCAGGGTGGGTGTCAGCGTAGACAAGCCGCCCATGGAAGCACCGTGTGATGGACAACGCAGGCATGGCCAGACACACCACAAGCGCACGTTAATGGGGGTCGCAGCGTACTCCAAGAGGAGGAGGCGATGCGAGTACAGCCGGCTTGCTATCGCACTTGCCTTCTCAGGGAAGAAGGCAGCCGGACAGCCCTAGGGGAAAGTCTAGTGACACGGACACCCGTACCACCTGCACCGACAGGGGCTTTTTCCAGAGTGTGACCCTCTCACAGTTAAGCATCAGCAGTCCCTTAGTTCCTATGCCTATTTCAAAACACCCTAAACACAACTTGCTTATATTCTACAACAAAACCCCTGCTGCCATTCACACGATGCACAGGAAATGCATACACACGGATGCACGCTTAGAGGAAACCTCCTTCGTACGCTCGCTGTGTACCACTCTGTAAAAGGAAACCAAAACACAGCTGGGGAGAGAAGGAGAGGAAGATTTATCTTAACGAACGCACCCTGCTCAGGATGAACTCGCATATTGAGATTTCAAAGTACTCCGCATCCAGCAGCATCTGAGTCCTCTCCCCACAACTGATTCATAAAGCTAGGTTACTGTAAGAGTGTCGCATGACCCTGGTAACGATGCGTTTTCCATCTCCTTGCCTTCCTTTGTACCGCCATGCTGTTTTCCTTTGGTTCTGGAAACCCCAGCCACCCGTATCCCTGTTAGCCCCGAGATGTGCCCAGCCCAGCTTGAGCTTCACCCATCGCTTCATCAAATATTTCGGTGATGGTCAGGGCAGAAGCCTCAAGGTGGGTGTGCAAGTTGGGGTGGAAACACTTACACAGCTGCTATTTTTGCTGGCAGTAAGAAAGACAGTGGTACCTGAACGTTTCTAGCCACATTCATGCACATGCAATCCCTGTCCCCGCTCCCCCAACTGAGGGGACAAACATGAAAACGATGTAGAATTTTGAACTGCAAAAGTCCGCAAGAAATAGCGGAACAACAAACCCCATCAGATCACATAAAAAGCCTAGAGAATTCTCGGAGCCAGGGACCATGCACCTTCAATGTTTATAAATTAATTATCTGAAAAACCCAGGTCACTCCTTATTGCCACAGTGCCTGTAATTTAGAAGTCTGGCATGCGGCCAATTCCAGAAGCTGCATTGATCCTGAATGACCGCAACAACCCCCCACACGCATACCCTCTCCTCTCCCCTTTCCCTCCCCTCCTTCCCTCCCCTGCGCCCCTACCCCCCTCGCACTGCCCACCCCCCC
>NW_009601589.1:0-10256 GCF_000690535.1 Cariama cristata | reverse complement strand
AATGTGGGATGAATGCCACTGGGAGAACGGGGGCGGAGGAGGGGGGCTGGAAAGCAATTAAAAAAAAAAGATTTCTAAATTATTAACATTTTTTAAATTATTAATGTTATTGGTGCCTCCATGTGAGCCCGCAGATAAACTGCGCTTTGTACTGGCACTAATAATTTATAGCCCAACCAGAGCCCTGTGGTGTGGAGACAATCCAAAATACACGAAGTTTTGTCTTGTCAGTGTTACACGAGAGAGTCTGTCTGCGTGGACTCCTTTTCTCCCCCTGCCTACCCCAAAACCTCAGTGTGACCCCTCACCTAACAAATGCTGATGAGACAATTTGATCATAATCATAAAAAATAAGTCAGGCTTTTAATGTAATGAGCTACTTTGCTCATTCCATGGGGGGAGAAGGGGGTGATACCAGCTGTGCCGCAGCACACGCTCTGCCTGGATGGACGTTCTGCGTGTCCAGCGGCCATCCGCTGCCCAGGTGAAGTGGTCTGTCGCGACCGTCTGTTACAATACCTCTACGCATAGCACGTTTTGTACCGAGTACACGCTCTGTTGTATTCATCATGGTCTACACAGACCTGCACGTCATGGCTGAATATTCAGCATTTGCATGTCTGCGTGTGTTACCCCTTTGTGCATACGTGCTACCCCTTTGAGCGCGATGCATGTTGCATACTGTCCTCTCACGTACTGTGCTTGTGTTCATTGCATGTACGTGTGGAAACTCCAGCCCCATGGTGCGTGGCTTTGCCCCGTACCTACGTATCACGCTTGCAGGAGCTCTGCAAATGCCTGGGACAGCTGAACACCTCACACAGAAGCATGTGCCGTGTTCACTACGGTGTGCCTCAGCGCAGGTTTATGCCGTGTCTTTGCTGATAAGCAAATCCTTACTCCACAGCAAAAGGAATCGCCTTCTTGCCCCTAGAGAAGCCAATCAAATCAAACAGAGTGGAAAAGAAGACAGCCTCTTCATTAACCTAACAAGGAGCCCTGGGGATTTACACTCTAGACCAGAGATTCTTCTGCAGCTCTTGCTGGATGCTTCGCTGATGTTGCTTGCACTCCTTCCCTTCATCATGCAGACAGGTACGTGCCAGCCCTCCACGCCTCGGGAAGGAAGCAGCAGAGGGGCTAGAGATTCTCACCTAGCACTGTTTTTCAGTGATGCTCCAACCCTCTGCTTCCAAGGCTGGAACAGCATCACCTCTTCTGTCTCCCTGGCTTTGCCTGATCCAGACGGCTGAGTTACTTCCCTCACCCCTGCATCAGAGGGCTCAGGTACAATGCACGGCTTTACTCTGGACCGAGCCGAGCCAGTGCCAGCAGGCTTTGCTCATCCAAGGGAAGGCAAAGCGGGCTGAGGAGCCTTTAGCCTGTGGAAGGATGCTTGTGGCTCCTGCGCTCTGCCAAGCGGTTCCCAGGGCAGAACCTGTAACTGCCTGGTGCCCCCTTTGGGCACAGCTCAGGATGCTGCAGCCCGGCTGGATCCAGCCAGCTTCCTCCACAACCGAGGCAAAACCTACCAGCACTCCTTCAATTCATGTGGATTGAAGAACCCATTCGATCCTGGTCCTGCAGGACCCTTAACCCCTCAGGACACCACTCCAGCCCCAGGACAGGGCAGCAGCATTGGACAATGGTATCTGTTAATGAGGAGGCTGCTTCAGAACCAGGTTTTGGATTTTCCCCTCCTTGCATTAACGTAACCGTACAAGCGCCAGCCTCCTTTTAAAGAGCAGAATGGCAGCATCTTCCCTCGAACATAGCTATGGGTGCAGAAATACCCCTGTGCTGCTAAAGCCTAGAAAGGCAGCCGACAGGCAGGTACAGAGGCACAATCTGCAGTGCACACGACAGGCCTTAAATAAAGAAGGGACAGGGGGTCTCTCAGCTACCCCTTCTGCCCAGCTCAACCTCAGAGCACCGTACCACCCTGGGAAGGCCTGGGGACAATTTGTTAGTGCTGGCAGCTGCGACCTACAGGGTCCTTACGGCAATGCTCTGAGGAAACCCTCACAAAGTGAGCGTACACTCGGTACGGAAGAAGTTCTCTCCCTTTCAGCAACCTTTCCCCTCGCTTTTCCACAGCAGATCCGGTTTCGGCTAGTGAAGGACCAGATCAGTCCTTGGTGATATAAACATAACTGCTTTCAATAGATGATACCATGGATGAACCTGTCCCACAGACTTGAGCATTCACCTGCTAAGCTGTCTTCACTGCAACTCAGCTTCACCTGCATATTTTAATTGTCTGTAAAATCGTAAGACATCTAATTCTCATTAAGGGGAAAGGTCTTTAACACCAATTTATGTCACGTATGTGTGTATCAACTATTGCACAAACTTTCTAAAGCTAGCACTATCAATGCTTAACTAAATCCTGAGACATCATCTTGCCGTTTCAGATCCCATCACTATACGGCAGGAGTATCTGTCACTACCTACATCTCACACCTCCCTGCGTTATGCCCACACTCATTCCCCTTGCTCCACACTATGACCTAAAAAAGACTTACACCGCAGATTCTGAATATTCGGATCGACACAAACTCTTGAAACAAAGGAAAAAAAGGATCCTCCTCGCTGCCATTGCAAAATACACAGCAGTGATGTTGCAGCTAATCTATTCCAGTAAACAAATGCGTAGCCTCCCCAGGTAGCTACAGAAGGTATTAGCATTTAGAGATGCCTGAAGGTAGATGCCCGCACAGAGATGGTGGCAGAAAGGGCCTGTAGGATACTCTTTAGCATCACCTGTATTCATTGCCTGACAAACATGCAACATCGCAGCCCAGAAATCCTCCTCACGTGCACACATCTCAGGTTAGGGACATCTTACAAGACTGATACCAACTGGCAAAGTGAGCCCCTTCTCTTCCCGTTTGTAAGAGCCTGTACCTCCATGGCTGGGCACTGCCATGCTGTTGGCCAGCTGGTAGAGACGTTGCTGCTGCTGCTCTTCGAACGTGCCGTGTTCATTCAGTGCTGACATCATGCGTCTATAGTGCTCCTCTGGGGTCATCTGAGTCACCGAGTCCTCAAGCAGAGGCGTGTGGGAGTTTTCTGAAGAGCAGAAAGATTTGGTCATTTTTCCAGAGAGAAATACAGCGGAAAATCGCACAAGTATAGGGATAGTGCAAAAGAAAGAGAAAGGGGGGTAGAGGATTATCAGAAGAATATCCCACAACTCTCTAGTGCACCCACTGAACTTGATGGACCAAGCTGCCAAATGCAGCTGTACTTGTGCTCCAAGATGTACCATTACATGCCCTCAAGACGCACCTACAACTTGTTAAACCTCCAAACATGGACACACTTACATAGAGGAAAGTCTACAGTTTCAATTGCCACAGCACCCAAAAACCTCACCGACAACATTTTTGTTTTGCACACAAACACACAAAGCAACAAGCACTGCATTATAATAACACAAAATTGCCAGCAAGCTCCCCACCCTCAAGGTGGCAAAGAGGACAGGCAGGATGAAAGAGTTCACCAAGTTCTCACCCTTTCATCTTAGGGGACGCGAGTTCTTTTTTTTTTTTTCCAACTTAGACCTGATCAGACACACACCTCTTTCCCCCACCTTTCCAAACACCCGCAAGGACACAACAACGTGAGAGATGTCCATGCACCCAGTGGAGGTGATGCTGACAACCGCACAACGGACAGTGACGACAGCCCACCTGCCCAGCTCTCGGAAGTCACAAAAGCAGGTTGTTTCACATCTGTACATATGGCTAAGCATCCTGAGGCCATTAAAATCACACCCAACATGCCTACCTCTCCATCTTCCCGGAATGACTGCGCAGCCCAGGAGGGAGGCGCTTTGAGGAAGGCCCTGCCTGCTCCCTGGGCAGCAGGGATCCCAGTCTAACAATCAGGGAGATAAAACCACAGAGGCTTTCTGTTTACTGTAAGCAGAACTCAGAGTAATTACGGTTCTCCGCCTTGGCGGTGGCTGCTCTAACACTGTTTTATCTTGGATCTTCCCCACAGGCAAAACCTTTTCATTACTTAGAGAGGAACTCCCAGTAACAACCTCAACAGGCAGAAGGGGAGGGAGGGAGTGGGAAGGGCTCCCCGCACGCTGCAGTCACAAGACCACCGCTGCGTTCAGCGAATAAGACCACTCTACCCTGTGCTCCAGATTTGTGCGCCTTCATCCGCCTCATTTTGCAGACAGAGTCCCCCAGGGATCACGGCAGGTGACTCTGCTGCTAGACTGGCTCCAAATTCAAGGTGGTGGCTCTGAGCACAGGTCACTTACTTTACACCAGCATCACCACTGTGACAAAGACCCAGGCACTGGACACGTTGCTGGGAAAAGAGCTGTGGATCTCTCTTACCCAACAGAAAGGCCCCTAAGCTAGCTATCGGAAAAGATACCCTGTGGCAAACAAACACAGTCCAAGAGACAGAGTACCTGTAAAACGTGGCCCTGCCACACTAGCTTAGCAACCGGTTCACTTCTGCCTTGGCCAGAATGAGAGGCCGTTAGTGGCAACTGCTGTCTGTCACCAAATTGACTACACACGAAGCATACAGGGGCTCAGATTTGGGGGATTCAACCTTCACGCGTCATAACAAAGCTACCTCCTCCCCAAAACACAGAGGGGGTTAGTAATAATAATGAAGAGTCTAAGCTGCACGAAGTTTCCGTAAAAAAGGGTTGCATCACCACCTCCCAAAGCACTCTTCCTCTGCAAAACGTAAATGAGTTCAGTCCCCTCCAACTCAGGTCAGCCGTCCAGCTCAGCAAGGATTCTCAATCAGCATCGCAATCTGTGGCCGTATCTGCAACCACCGATCTCTACCCCAGTGACACGTATCTGCATCTCGGGGACCACAGGCTTCCTGTGTAAATCACAGGTTCATGGCCTGCTTCAAGCCAGCCGGTATCAGGCGCTGGGTCCCCACCCGCTGCTCTGAGCATCACACTTAGAAACCAGACCTGAAAAAAAAAAAAGGAGGCTGCACAAGACGACAGCCGTGCCATGCCTGCTCCCTCCCACTCCCCCGCCATACCGGACCCAAGCCTTGGGTACCGGACCCAAGCCTGCAGGACGCCAGTGGAAGGAGCAGGGAGTTGGGGGGGGTAGAATTCTCTTCCAGGTCCTCTTCCCCCCTCAAGTCACTCCGTGGGCCAGATTCCCACATCCTCCTCCTCCTCTGCCACCTCCCCCAGGAACGCAGAAGTGCACCAACTGTTTCAGTTCCCTTCTGATGCTCTTAACCAAAGGTCTAAGGAGCAAAGCCGCATGCCACAGACCTGATTTAGAAAAACACCGATACTTTTTTTTTTTCAGCCCCCACAGCTGCGTCATTAGGGAAAAAAGGGAGGGCAGAGGGGATTTAATAGCACTTAATTACCATAAACTCTATCCGATCAGCTGCAGAGCAGATTTCAGGTGCAAGGAGGGGAGGGAGAATGGGGGAGGCTAAGAGGAAGGAGGAGTCCAGGGAAAGGCTGGATTTCCACACTTAAAACTTGGAAGATTTCACATGACTCAGCCAGCAATAATTCCAGCTTTGCTGAAGCTTTGCTGTCTGCTTTTGTCATTACCAGGGGGTAATGCGGGAGACTGATCTCGCCAAATCTCCTCCCGCCGCCAGGTGTGAAATGGACTCTGGCACGGTCACTGGGAAGGCACAGCCAAGGCGGGCATCTGTTGGGCCTTCCCACTCTCCAAGCCAAGGGGAGCCCACCTCTCCCACCCTTCACCAACACTGCAGGGTCCCAGTGGTAGCAGCCACAGGGAATTCAGGTTCTCGGAGGACGCAGGTTTTTCTGCTCAGCCTGGAAGACCTGTCATTGCTGCACAACCTTTTCACCAAGCTTTTGTAAGGCTTGTCCTCCCCAAGCAATCCCAGACAAGACGGGAGCACCCAGCCCGTCCATCTCCTCTCCTTTGCTACAGCAAACCTAGGACAGGCTGAGGCTCCCTTTACCGAACCACAGTAAAAGCTTCAGGAGCCTGCTGCAAAAGCATCTCACCCCAGGTCTTGGTCAGCAGCTTTAGGGTCTTTGCTGCCTGAGCGATCACTTGCCAGGGCAGAGAGGGCCTGTGCCCACTCCCACCATATTCGACGGGACTGGTTTGGGGGGCAGTGGTTAGCAAGATACTCTTTCTTCATTTGGCCTAACTGGACAGCTGCCAAACCAATCCACAGATGGACACATCCCATCCCCAAAGAAGAGGAACACATTGTCAGAGGCTGGATCTGAATAACTCAGCTGTAGCTCAGCTCCAGTTCTGGTCTACTTCATTAACTGAAGATGCAATAAGATTTTGTTTGGTTTTAAATGATCTACGACAGCAAAGAAAAGAGAATGGCAGAAGGAGCAGCATACGAGCTCATCAGCCCACCCCAGGGGGTGAGTGCAATACTGTTCCCTACGTGTGTTTTCCAGCACTTAGGTCAGGCTAGTTTCAAATCTTCCCAAACGATGAGGCTTCTACCAGATTTATTTTTCAGCAGTTCAAAGAGGAACCAAAATACTCTTCCCGATTTTCTCTTTTTGCGGTTTTATTTCATGTCTCGAGGTATCGGCGAAGCAGATCTCCAGACACGCTGTTGCCGCAGGAGCGAGCGTTTTACTTGGGGAATTGTCTCCCAGGGAGAAAGCTTCCTCCGCGACCTGCCAGCGCAGCCCTCACTCCGAGCCTCTGATACGCTCGCATTTCCATATTAGACGCGAGAACGTTCTGCTCTGTTTGACAGCAGAGCTGGCGCGGCCCTGTTTCCACCGAGATAGGGCTCTCTTTTGATCTCTGGTGCGCACACTGCGAGGATTGGGGAGGGGGGAAGGGAAGGTTACTGCTTCCCCGCTGGAAGGGTTTCCAGCCCTACAGGTGTTTTTTCACTCAGTCAGAGAGAAGGAGTGATTTACTTGGCTGCCTCTGTTCTCCTCGCCTTGTCAGGCGCAGCCACAGCAGCACGAGATGTGCCGCCGGCACGGGGTCACTTCTCCTCTTCAAAAGACAATGCAGCTCTGCCCCGAGCAAGAGCGGCATCCAGGGCCGGTGTGCAACGGAGAGGGGAAGGGTCCTCACCTTGAGCTGTGCACCATCGCAGGAGAGCGCGAAAGGCGGAGGAGGAGCACCCATAGAAGGCACATCACCAGGCCGGTGAAAAAGCAAGGGTACGTCCCTGGGAGATGCTGCAGACCTGGCTCCTGCCAGAGGACAGCGTGGGGCTGCACGGAGCTACAAAACTCCAATCGGTCCTCATTTCCCTTCCCACTCCTAAATCACAAACTGCACTCGCAGCATCCGGGTGCCAGCCAAGCTGGGGGCTCTGGCACAACCCCACACGTTACAGCACCGCTCTACAGCAGCAGTTCCCAAATTCCAGGTAACTAACCGCTAAGGTCCATCCTGTTTGAAGATGGCTTGTCACCCGACACGGGTCCTTCTGTTTCCAACCAGCTCCGTAGCACAGAGCTGGGAACACAGGGATCGTTCCCCTCCCATCCCTCCATGGTACCCATGCCTGACTGCCAGCAGCACAGGAAGCCTCCTGGGAGTTCTCAGCTGCAAGGTGTTCTCCCTGTCTGGGGCTTAAGATGAGGAAACATCAGCTATAGCTCCTCCTTTGACCCCCTTTTCATAGCAGGGGGCGTGGGGGGTAGATAAAAGCCCCAAAAGCACAAAAGTCTCTGCACCTGTTCAGCCCCTCACTATTCTGATGGTATTCTAGCCTAGGCTTAAAATACCTGCCACGGCGTTGGAGAGAACAGGGGTTCCCCAATGATCTAATATAATAAAAAAAAACAGGTAACAGGAGAGATTAGTAAAAGGCCCAGCTCAGAACTTCCATTCCGCCTCACACTCTTTTCAAGGGCAGGGAAGGCTTTCTGAGAAAAAAGTGGGAGTAGAAAAGGCAAGTTTGCTTTTATTCAGGGCTTCCTAGGACCCCCCCCTCTTAATGAGCTGGGGGAATCCCCGAGGCAGTCAGAGTTAAGGAGCAGGATTTTAGATCCTGAGTGCATACCGCAAAGCCAAGGGCTGCTTATCTCCCTCCACTGCACTCATCCCACTCCAGTAAACAAAAACGGTGGGAAGGCCAGAGGAAAGAAACGGAATGGGATCGTGCGACCCTGCTGCTCCCGTGGCACAAACATCAATTTGCGCAAGTTCAGCCACTTTATTAGGGTGAATCCAAACGCAACAGTCTGGTTTCAGATGGCCTGACTGAAGTTTAGCCTATTCTCAGCCAGGCCACGTACGTTGCTGTTACCTGGATTCAGTTCCTAAGCATGCATGGTCTTGGAATTACGAAGGATACAGACCCAGCGGAAACAGCAACGATGACAGCAGGTGTATCAAGTGTGTTACAGGAGTCTCATGCCCCTATATAACCAACGCGTTCCAGAATCTATAGAAGCATCCTGCTGGAACTTACCTGCACATCTGCTAGAAACATTTGAAGGGTAACAGGAATAGGGCAGATGAAAATAATGAAGGAAAACAGGTAAAGAGTAGCAGTACATAAGGTTCCTCTTTTACTGGGCTTTTCCGAAAGGTGTAAAAAGCTAAGACGCTTCTACTTGTATTAAAGAGTTAACAGGCAGGAGAGGGTTATGTGAAAGAAAAGATTTAGTATGTTCTTAGGTAGTGTGAGCAATACTATATTAAGTGACACCAGCATTCAACATCCTCTCAGAGTATGCTGCCTTTCAGAGCATAATTTGGGGACAAGGAGTCAAGAAGAGACAATATACAGGAACATTATGTGAAATTAGGATGCAGTGCACATCTCTACAATATATCTTTATATAGCATGCGTAGTTTATATATGTAGTTTAAGAAGGCTTCAGGACAAACTGCTGCAAAAAGTCCCCTTTGAGATTCCCTGGACTGGTTATTGAAAATATACACCTTGAAGAGTCTCAGCTGCTGGACTCCAAACCCATGAGACAGGTTCTAGCTTCAGACAGCTAGTCGGCTTTTATTTTTTTTAATTTTTTTTTCAGTGGCCAAAGAGTGCAGGTTAGGCACACTGATCGAGATGGGTATTACTGACAGCTAATTAGTTTGAACTTAACAACAAAGCCTTTAAGTGAACGGCCTGCAAAACCTCATTTACGCAACCTTGAGACAAACTCATTAACTGCAGGCTCCATTACCCATTCCACTTTGCCAGTCGTAAAGAAAGTTTAAAAATCATGTTTATAGGAAAGAACCCTAAGACAAATCAGGAGATTTTAAAAAAAAAAAAAAAAAGAAAAAGAAAAAAAAATCCCTAAAAAGAGAAACCTTCGGCAGATTCCATCTCTATAGGAACAGTGCCATAAATGCATAAGAACTAGGCAGCCCTATTCTCCCTGCTAGGCTTCTTTTTTTCCCTTTAAAGGAACAGATGCCAGCATGATAAGCCTGTGTGCATCTTTTATATTAAACAAGACATTCTGTCTGAAAAGTAGATACACCCCTAAAATCCACCTCAAAAGCTGCAGCTTGCTTTTTTAATCATAAAGCAATTATTCTAATTAAGAAGCAATCCCTTTCTCGCACTGCAAGCTTCCCTCCGATGAGATAAAGAAAGCACAGTGCCCTGGTAGCCTCCTTCATGCACCCTCAGTGCCGGATACTTCCAGCTCCCACACCACAGCCTCTTGCAACCCTCCCTTCCCTCCCTCCTTAATTTCAATTAAGTTCCACTCTTAAGAAAGGAGAAGAAAGGGGAAGGGGACGGGGGAGGGAGAAGCAGCACTTACCCTTTGGGGACTCACTTCTGGCTTTCTTGCTTTCTAAAGGACACTCACTGCTGCTGTTGGGAGAACATACTCTTCTCTTGCCTAAAATTTCATCTAGAAGAGAGATGAGAAACCTGAGTATCAGATAAGGTTGTACTTTCCTCTTTGCAGAAGCAACCAGAGGGACTTTGGTATTTTCCTTCTCTCTCCCTCACACACACACAGACACACACACACATATATCACAAGCAGAGGGGAAAAAAAAAAAGTAAGTAAGAAAAATCATCATCTTGAGAGCCTTGATCTGCTTTCCTAATCACGCAGTCCAAAAGCACATAATGACTATTCGCACACTGATCAATGCAACGGTTTAAAGCTATAAATTCTGAATCCAGTTGATTTCCTTACTGAGTTTCATCATTTGTTCTGTTGCCTTTTGTCCCCCTGGTGTTTCCACTCCTTTCATGCCCTGATGCAAAGCAACTGGGGGAGAGAAAGGGGAGGAAAAAAACAACACACACACACAAAAAAAGCACAACAGATC
>NW_009601588.1:0-18426 GCF_000690535.1 Cariama cristata | reverse complement strand
TCATACAGTTGGTCTCGGCCCATCGATCTGGTCTGTCCAGATCCCTCTGCAGCACCTTCCTACGCTCCAGCAGATCAACACTCCCACCCAACTTGGTGTCATCTGCAAACTGACTGAGGGTGAACTTGATCCCCTTGTCCAGGTCATTGATAGAGATATTAAACAGAATTGGCCCCAATACCGAACCCTGGGGAACAGCACTTGTGACCAGCTGCCAGTAACTTCAAGAGGCAATAACTTCAAAGCAATGAAGTGGTGTAAGATGTCATTGGAAGAGGTGTGTTGAATGAACAGAAGTTCCCTGGGCAGCCTGACATTGCAGCAAGATGTGCTGCCTCTGCAGAGGCTCACAGAGCTCTGCTCAAAGTGCTGCTGCTGCTTTCACATCCTGTTACATTTCAGGAAAACTTGCTCAGTCTCCCTGAAAATGAATGAAGTGGTTTCATTCTTATTACTTTGCAGATGTCTATGTTTTGTTTCATTTCAGAGGAAAAAGGGAAGGTGAAGGGCCGTCCCTTGACCAGAAACCAGAGGTACCTGCTGAGAAAGAAACAGAGAAGCCACAAGCCTTGCAGCTGGCTGAAATGCTGGAGCCACTTACCGTTATTTCCAGGGAAGACAGTGAAGAGGAAAAAGGGAATGTTATCTATTTGTCTCCCTCCCAGTTTCCTAAGCTCTATGATCTGATTTTTCACAGACTGAAGATGACTCTTCGAATAACTGACCCAAAGGTGTTCAGCGCCTCTTGAGAGCCGTGGCTAATCAACATAAAAGCAAGCCCACTAAAGGGAAAATACAAGAGAACATGGTGGTGACTTCTGGAGCGAGGGCAAAAGCCGTTTTCCAGGACTGTGCAGGGTTCTCTCCCACTTCCTTTTTCTGTGAAGGAGGCTGTGATGAACTGGGGTGCCTCCTGTGTGCGAAGAAACAGCGATGCCTGGCTGACTCTGTGGCTGCTAGCTATAGTGATATTACAATGATTAATCAAACCAGCAGTCCCTAGTGGATTAACTATAGTCATTCCCTTTATTGTACAATCAGAGAATTCAAAATGCAAGCTTTCTTGTCTAAAGACACCTAATGAATTAGCGTTAAAACCCACATGAAAATCCTTGAGACCATATGCTAATTTCAGATGCCCACATCACAAGTTATATACATCTTCAAAAGTGTTTAACTGATCTTTGGCATGCATGTGTCTTCACTGATAATTGAAGCCTTGTGACAATTTAAATTTATATGTCTTATGTTAGAATTAAAGGTAAGAAAACCTCAGGCCTGGAGGTTAATCCTAAAATGCAATGAGCCTGAACCCAATGGTAATTTGCTGACTTTCCTAGAGATGGCATTTCAATGACTAGGGTTTCTTAAAGAAATAACCATACTCTTGATGCTCCATCTGCTGAAGGCAAATATGGAGATTTGTGCCCTGGTAGCATAGGCTAAGAGAGATCCCAGCCGGCTCTAATTAGAAAAGCAGCAGAGCACATTGCAATTGCATAGCAGGTTTTTCTCAGCATCACCCATAGCGGGACTCATTACAATTGGACTCTTTACAAAAACAATCTTAATATTCACAGCACCCTGTTATAATTGACCGACAGGTGTTTGGAGTTTAAACACGTATTCATTAGGATTGTGATAGACATTTTGTCATAGCACTAAATGTTATGCTCCATTCTTCCAGCCTCAGGGTTTGCTACAAGCCGCGCTTGGTCCCTACAGCTTTTAAAAGATACTGAGCTTTGTGAATTTTCTCTGTTGACATAGACTGTATCTCAAACAAGTGGGGTTTTAGTAGGTCTTGCAGGTTAGAACAGAAGTGGAGATGGTACTCTCTGAAAGAAGTTATAGAAGTTACAGTTGGAAGATATTTAGCCTATTTTGTAGCTCGCAAGCACCATCACATTCCTTTATACAGTTGTGTATTCAGAAGTCTGTCAGTGCAAGCCTAATCCTTCTTTATTTTTTATTTTAATGATTATTTTGCAGCAATGTAACAGGGTCATACACACCAGCCAAAACTGGACAAGACCCTACAAGTGTTCTGGGTTTGTTTGGAAGAATGCAGAACATGGCTGTTTCCTCTGAGTGTGGCTGATTGCATCATCCCAGTATCACTTCTTCCAGCCTCCCTCTTATCTCCTTACCACGTACCACGGTATGTAACCACGGCTTTTCAGACTGGTTTTGGGGCTTTGGGTGTTTCAGCATGGAAAGTGGTTCTATTTCTTCATCTTTCCCCTGAAGCTGTCACCTCTCCTGATTTCCTTGTACATCCAGGAGTGCCTTGCATTAGCACTGGCTGGCCTTGTGTCACACTGCTAGTCTTTGCTGCTGAAACGTTAACATTTCCATCCTTATGGATAATTCTCAATGAGCAAATCTCGCTTCTTCTTCTTCTTCTTGGCCAACAACAAGGGTTAATTGAAAAATAAAGTCGGTAAAGCATATTCTGCTGCGAGAGAGCTGGGAAGGTGCTGGTTCCCCAGCACTGGGCAGTGCTGTCAAACTCCCCCAGTTCTCATGTCGGCTCGGTGACACTTGCCAGGGTTTTGACAACTCTTCATACATCAGCAGCAGAAATTTCTGAGTGAAACTGGCCTGGCTCACTGCCATCCCTTTGACGGTTGATGCTGTTGCTGGATTTCCTTGGAGTTGGAGAGCTCACAGTCTCTAAACACAGCAGCTTCCCAGCAGTACGCTGGAGGAAAGGAAGTCACTAAGACTTTTAAGTCTGGCTTAATATCAGTTGAAATGAAAGACAAATTACATACACCAACATCCCCTCTGAAATAGGATGACCTTTTCCTACAGTGGTCTGAAAGCTGTGCACTCTTGTCACATGTCCCTGTTTGACCACTGTGTTTGTTTTTCAGTAGTGATGGGGACTGTGTCTCGGTATCCTTAAGAGTATCCTGTACACACAACTTGGGCACAGCTCTTGATTTTTACCTGTTCTGACTCTGAAATAAAATTGTGCAGAATTCAATGCACAGGAAATGGTAACTGTCCCATAGGGATTTAGGTTTTGTGTTAGATTAATTATGTCAAAGAACACAATTCTGGTAATCTGGATTCACTTTTGAAAATCTCATGGTGTCTCTTCCAGTGAATCCTAACCCTCAGAAATCATGTTTTCAATAGCCCCCTAAATTATTTTGGGAGTCATCCTTTAAGAAAGACTTTCTCACTCCACTCTTCTGGAAATGATGCCTTTGAATACTCTTCTGGAAACGGTGATCTAGCAGAAGCGTTACATTACTGGGTCACTGGACTGCCCCCCAACAAGAAAGTCTTTCCACTTCTGAATGTGCTATGGCTCGAATAAACTATACTCAGGTATTTCTACGCAATGTAGCAGACATTAAGACAGCTGGCTAATTTTGGCACACAGAAAACAGGTGGGTATTTCTGTGAGCAGATAGGAAGCAAGTTGCTCCATCAAAGTTGTAGTGGAGCAAATTGTGCACCAAGGCAGCACGGAGCCTGGAAGGGCCCCCAAGCGTTCCTAGTGTCCTCATCCCATGTAGGTCTCAGTTACAGAGACAAGAAAATGCTCCTGAATAATGTCTGGTTGTTACCTTAGTCACTTCCCCTGTGCACCGTCATTTTCCCAACCTTCTTCTCCTTGTGTAGCAGAATCAAATTGCAACCAGTAGTCTCTCTTTGAATACCAAAGGTTTACAGGGGCAGTGGATGCTGTAATCTTTGCCTCTGACTTAATACCTTGCCCTGGGCTTTACCCCATGGGGCAGTACTGGCAGCAGGGGAAATATGTGCCTGTGAACGCGTTTGTCCCTTCCGGCTGGCTCATCACAATGCCTTGGCTTCTAATCAGGCTCAATAATACAGTTGTATTTTTATTCTCTCTTGTATTACCCTGAACATTGATGTAACTGTGACATAACATTGTGTGTTGAGCTACCTGTTGTTCTGCCATGATTCATGTGCTAACGGATGTTCTGCTCGGACCGCGCTGGCTGTGTCAGGCTGTGAAGTCAGATGTGAGCTATTTCCCAGGAATGGCTTCATGTGCTTCTAAAAGATCTGCATGTACTATCTCTTAGCAGCCTGACTCACCCATTTCTTTGGCAAAAAACCCCGAACTCCATGGCTTTTGGAAAACGGACACTTGAAAAATGTCTCCTCTCTTTAGAAGGAGAAAAAGCAACACCCATCTTCAGTTGGTGAGTGATATTGTTGCCAAACTATCTCACTACTATGAGATAAAATAGCATGAGGATCACTCTTGGGCTGACTGTGGAAAAAATAATGACAATAGAATAAAGCACATTTGCAACATGGAATACAGTATGAGTCATCTACAGGCATGCTGCATGTGTACCTGTTCTGGAAGGGGAGTTCAGCACTTTTTGCAGGGAAATGAGAGGCTTGAGAATGCTATGTGTTCACACTCTAACCTGTGGGCAGGCCAGGAGAGGATCAGACTGACCCTCTTCAACCTCTACTTTGCATGGGTAATAAGCTCCTAGTTCTTTGCCTTCGAGGCCCTGGGGATGGAGGTTACTGGAAAATGAAGGCAGTAACAAAAGGATTCCACTGGGACCCCATACTGGTGATTTTGCAGTAAATGTAGTGACTGAGGTCATTGTATTTTGAAGCAGCTCTCTTCAGCATCTTCTGGCAGTATATTCATATATATTCAGGTTCGATATTAGGAAGAACTTCACTGTAAGAGTCGTTAGGCATTGGAAGGGGCTCCCCAGGGAGGTGGTGGAGTCACCATCCCTGGAGGTGTTCAAAAAACGTTTAGAAGTGGCGCTTCAAAACATGGTTTAGTGGGTTTAGTGGGCATGGTTGCTTTGGGTATACGGTTGGACTTGATGGTCTTTGAAGTCTCTTCCAACCATAATGATTCTATGATTCATGGTAGCATGAGATTCAGTGGAAAGTGCAAAACTGTCCTAGAAAGCTGGAGAGTTAATTGAGTACTTATCCTAAACTTGGTATTGCCATGGTTAGTTTAAAAGCTTGGGTTTAGCAGGATATCGCTATCTAAAATATCAACCTCACCTTGTTGGATTTAAGGTCTGACTCTTGCCCTGTATCTTATGTTAAAAAAAGCTGTTAGAACAGAACAGCAACGCTGTATGTAGTCTTTCCATTGGGCAGGAATGGAGAAGCACGTGAAAACATCCCTTTTGTGGGAATTTACAGTCATTCTTTGGTACTAACAATATTTTGTGTTGACATTCATGGGCAAAATAAAGGCATACGAAAAGCGCTGAAGACTAAACTATGGAAGACTGCCATGCAGAAAGGCTACTGAGGTCAGCAGCCATCTTCACGTACAGCCTCCACAGGATTAATTTATTCCTCTGCTACAGAGCTGGGCAAATGGTCCTTGCAAGTAGTTCGGTTTCAGCTTCCCAGCCAAATGTGTGCATTTTCCCCAGAATGTATGGCTCATCCTATGTCTCCTGGGAAGGCAGGGGAGCTCTCTGGAGGACAGCCACAAGGTACTCCTGCACCTGCTCTCTGCAGGCTCTGCGATGCCTCTACCCCTGAGAGAAGGGCACGGGGAGCTGGGGGAGGTGGCGGCAATGGGGCTGGGGCGAGGGAGGAAGGCTGTAGAAGGCAGCAGTAGACCAAGGTCATGGGGTTACAGCCCCAGGTTGGGGAAACGATAAAGGACCTGCAAGGTGGTGAGTTTCTTAGCTGTACCAGAGCTGTACTAGGTAGCTTTTTAGGACCATCTGGAGTACAAGGAACGTAAAACGTTCTCTGATATAATGCGAAAACAACTATCCCCAAATGAGTTACTTGGTTTGAAAAATTACTTACCTTTTGGCAGTGGAAAACTTTTTGGAGGAAAAGTTTTTTTAAAAAGAAGTTTATCAGTCTTTCAGAGTATTTTGCATTTCTTAGGAATGGCGTGGGTTTTTTGGATCAACAGAGTAGGATTTTAAAAATAGCAACATGGACTCCTACTACCTTTCTAACAGCTAGTCAGTAGTTTTACGCCAGGACAAATTCTTTTTATCAAATTTATATAAGGTCCTCTCTGCCTGCTCATAGATAACTGCTGAGGTAGTCCTCAGAATAAAGAAAATTTCTTGAGTCTTATTTAAATAGCAGAACTCATTGTTGGCCAAAACAGTTGAAATATTTTTCTTATCTTAAGATATTTATGAGTTATTCTTACTCTTTTACATTGCACAATACTGCTACAAAATCTGCCTAGCAATTTTTTAGAAAGAGTCTTCGTTCTATAAATGTGCTTTAAACATCTTGTGAATTCTCTGGCTGTTAATTTTGTTAAGCAAGATGCATTCAGTCTTTGTGCAAAATCCTGCTTTGTAGTTCAGCATTAGGTTCAGTGTTTAATAGACCTATTGTTCTTCCTTCTGCTCCAGCATCCACAAAAGTCCTATGATGACCCTTAAATAAGATGCCCTGGCTGATATATCATAATAAGGAGGTGAGATACTGCATATAGGAAATGCAACCTCCAGTTTATGTTTTGAGAAAGGTTTTGTGTGCTTGTTAGGGCTTGTATAATATTAATAGTCAGTTTACGTGTATTGTAATGATCTTGAGTTTAATCCCTAAAAGTCTTACTAGCTGTGCTCTGACTGTATTAAGGAAATTATTTTGGAAGCAATAGACAGACAAGAAGGGGCGAATTCAACTGTTATTTGAGAAAGTGTAGTAGCTGGTTACTCTGGGATGTTATGTGCAGATCTGTTTAAGATAGACATGAGGGCTGTGAGTTGTGGTGTTTGTTACCTACGCTCTCACATTAGGGCATGCGTTATTGGGCTTGTTCATCAAATTGTAAAATTAATAGCTTGCGTAATCCATGCAATTTGTTCCTTTTAAATTCCCTCCCTTCAAGTCTTGATGATAGTGTGTTCCAGTAAATCAACAGCAGAGTTTTTTTTTTCTTTCCTGGTATTTGTCTGAAGCTTCAAATAATGTTGTTTTAGCCCTCACAAATTGAAAGCAACCAATAGTAGTTGGACACATGTCTCGTTTCAAAGTTGGCAGACGATCCTGTGAAATCCCACACACGTACCTCTGCCAAGTGGAGAGGGAAAGCAAAATGAGGAAAGGAGAACCACTGCTACACTGTACAGCCGGCTGGCGGGAGGTGCGTCAGCAGAATGACTCTCGCTTGACACAGTCAAGTAGGAGACCGTGGGGGGCCATGTACAAATAATTAGGTTTATTTCTCCTCAGGGCTTTATTCACTACTGGAAATGATATGTAAAACTGAAAAAGCAGATTAAGAATGAGGTCTGAGGGGACATTGTTTGAAAGTCTGCTCGTACTGTAACCACCTTCACTGGAAGAGAGGTCCCGAAGGGCTGATTTGCTTCTGCAAAATGGTCTCGACCCTTTTAAAAACAACAAAACCATGTTGAAAGCTTTTGGGGTTTTTTTGTATCTTCTTGTTTAGGGTTAGTCCTCAGAGCATTTTAAAACGTCATCTTCCCTGAAGTATTTTATAATCATTTAGGTGTTAACTATATGCTGCATATTAAGGACACAGCAGCTGCCCTGCAAGGTTTAGGATGTAAAATGAAGGTGTTCAAAATGACCGCCTCCCAAGCGAACCCTAAATCTAATGGAGAGGCATGCCTAGTTCAAAATGAAAAATAAATGAAAGACCTTAGTTTGAAGAACTTTTAGAGACACATTAGTTCCTGTAATTGCTCAAAGACTTTTTTCCCTTGTCACTGGGTTTCCACCAGTAGGGAAGGATTCAGGCATGGTCCTTTTGTTACCTTCTGTACTACAGAAGGTGAACCACTGGCAAAGTCTTGGTTGCCATAAGAAGCCCCCGTAGGCCACTGATAATCACCAGGCTTTAAAACAACAGTGGTGTTTTTCATTTTCCAGATACGTAAAGCTGAAGTCATTGCAGTGTTCAGCATCTTAGCAGAGAAACTATGACATCTGAAAGAATGGAGACAGTCTCAGAAGGGAGGAAGACCTGATTCCTCTGTCATTAATTCATTGGTGTAGCTGAAGCTGTCTTGAAATCATTTTATTTCACAAATGAGGCAACTTTTGTGAATGAAACATTTTATGAAAAATGTCGCTATTTTTTGGTCCAATCTATGGATAGCCTCATGAAAAGCTCTTTGTCTTCAGTTTCCCATGGAAATAATATTAATGGCACCTTTTCCCTCAGATGAACTCATATTTTTGAGGTTTTAGAAGGCTGTGGTAGAAATCCTGTTGTGGTTAGCACCGCTCGATCATTCCTGGAGTAGAAAACTTCAGGAAAGACACAAATGGTGATAGGTGAGAGAGGGATTCTCTGTTGAACAAGGAGTGAAAGTGCTGAGCAGCTGTCTTCTTCCCTGAGCAGCACTCATCCTGGACTCTGCATGAGGTGAGAATCCCCTGGAGAAAATAGTTCATGTTCCTGAAAGTAAAGGCAATCTCACAATGTGTAAATCTAGGAGGAGCCGGCGTGACCCAGACATGCTAATGTGCTTCTAGGTAAGCAATGTCCTTCTATCCCCCTTATCTTTAAGTGGTATGGTATGTAATATTCATCATGGAGACTAGCCATGGACTTGAAGTGAATGAACCTTTATAGCCTCTCTACAAAATACTTTTTAAAGGGCATAATGCAAGTTTCACTTGAAGAATCAAAGTCCCTTTACAAGTAAAGAAAATGCTTCAAAAACAGCTGGAAGCACTATTTTTTAAAAAAACCCAACAGTGATATTGGTTTCCATCTGCTTTTTAATGAATATGGACAAACTGATATTTGTGTTCAAATACATCTTCTTTTTTTCTCATTTCCTACCTTAACTCTATGGAGCATGTTGGCCAAGGTTTTCCCCATTTGGTGGAGGATCTCTTGGAAGTCTCTGAGACCGGGCTTTCAAGGTCTTGTGCTCAAGGGGCGGAGATGTTCATTCATTGACCAAGATCTTTCTGCTCTTCTTTGAGCCTGAAAGTTAACCAGCTAGTGAAGCTGAAAAGTTGGTAAACTGAAAATTATAAAAGGAGAAACAATCTAGCTAAAAATTCATAGTTGCTCAACTTTCACTTTTAGTTCCCTAGTTACTTCCTCATCATTGTGGATTTTCTTAGAGCAATCAGGCCTTCGGAGACTCCTTTCCTTCCAAGATAAAACTAAAATTTTGGGGAGCAAATTATTAAGAAATTATTATGTATACAATTCTTACCATAGTATGTTACATATAATTGAAAAATCTCCTTAACAAAATCAGTTTATTTTTCAAGCTTTCTTCATGATTTTTAGCTAGTTTTTGTTACCAATGACAATGCAGCATAGACATTTAACTGTTGGCATTTTCTTTAAAGAAGAAAATCACTATACAGCATTAATGGGGTGAAGTCAGATCCCATACTCTTTGCATGGATGGCAGTGGGGCAGTCTGCCTAATGGCACGGGATTAGAAGGGGCACCTCCAGCTGGTTTATGTGCTCTTTAAATCTGCTCTCATTAAAAGTCAGTGTCATGGCAAAATGAGAAAAATAAACAGTCTCTTACAGGTTTTATTTCTGCTGTTCTGCTGTTCTTCTCTTAAACATATGACATCAGAGTAAGGGGAAGTAGGAAGTGTCCCACATTAGTCAATCTTGTATCTCAACAAAAGCTTTATCCTAATGCAATAGGAAAGCTGCAAACTTCCTTTGACCACAATGTGA
The DNA here is from genome assembly GCF_000690535.1 of Cariama cristata. Classification (NCBI taxonomy): domain Eukaryota; kingdom Metazoa; phylum Chordata; class Aves; order Cariamiformes; family Cariamidae; genus Cariama; species Cariama cristata. The sequence goes on along the minus strand of NW_009601588.1, from coordinate 8,763 downwards.
TTTGCTAAATGCTTGCGCTCTTACCACATACAAATGAATGGTATTGCAAAAGGTAGGACAGAAATTCTGAAAGATGGATATCCTGTTTCACTTGGGGCAAGGAAAAACATGCTCATACAAGAAAATGAGAGCAAATTATGTGGTAATGGATTCTGCAGTTTGGTCAAGAAAGCAATAGTGAATTAAAACCACAAGTTAGCCTTAAAAAAGGGTCTCTGCCTGGTGTTTTGTTTTTATTAAGATCTCTTATTCTAAAAGGACTTTTAGAAATGCACGGTATCTTGTCGCATACCTAATTGCTGATCAGTTACACTGATCTGACAGACTACTGTAGTGGTCACTAAGGGCCTCCTACTCAAAACTGGATTTGTTTCCAAGAACTTTTGCTGTCCTAAACTTTATGCCTTTTTAATTGTCTGAAACATTTGATCACAAAACTTTGTTTTAAAGAGCTTTTTCCTGTACTTTGAACAATGGCATGATCCATTGAAATAAGTTTTCTAGTCTGGTAAAAATACGAGTTTTTCATTTGTCCTTCTGAGAGATGATTTTGATGGATCAGCCTTTGTTAGAGGAACAGTCTGCCTGCATCAGTGCAAAAATGGTACCCAGTGTGTGGATGTGAAGCATGTGCGGGTACTGGAGACGGCGTGTGCTGGTACAGAAGACATTTCTCTGTGTGGCAAATTCATGATGCTTGGACCCTGTTCTCCTGCTGTTTCTGGTGCCTGACCTGCACTGTGTGTGTACTATGTCTATGTCATCTGCACAGAGGTTTTGCAGGATCTCTTTCTGGTGCCCTTGCCACGATTGAGCTCTGCTGCTACAGGACCACAACGCTAGCAGAGGTGCAGAATGGCCACCACCACTACAAACACTCTATTCTCCAGGTCTTTTACGATCAGATTTAGAATTTCATGGTAACAATGGTCCATGCCAGTCTAGCTTGCTTAAAGTTGCATCAACACTTATACAGTGACCAAGTCTACAATAGAAAAGAATGTTTACTTGCCAATTAGAAGGAAACTAAACATTGTTTAAAAACACAGAGCCAATAATGGCTGTTCAGAATGTCTATTTATGGTAGATAGACATCTACAAGAAGGAAAACTCTTCACTATTGGTACAGACATAAAGCTGGACTATGTTAGCCAGTAACTTTTGCATCCAAGACTGTGGAATATAAACTTAAATTTAATTCTTCTGCACTAAATGTCTGTTGGAGCTCTGGAATGTTTTGTTGTGTTAAATGTAATGTAATGTTAAATACCATTTGTTTTTCCAGTCTGTAGGTGGTTAGTGACCATTGCCATACTTTGAATGGGAATTAGTTATGTACAGTGGTACAGAGACGTACAGCGCACCTCAGACATCATGAACCTCATTGGTTGCTGAAGGTTTTATGGAAAATGTCATGCGTGGGGCCATCACTACACAGAGCGTGTCAAGGGAAGACTGGGATGACCACGTGTGGTCTGCACCTCTTTGCCAAGGCTGGACTGTCCTTGGATTTGCACTAAACCCTTCTGGCAGGAACCAGAAGTAAGGATAATTAGCCGTCATGTAAGAAGAGCCCAACCATACAGCCACATTTCCTTGATATGTTCTCTCAGGGTCCCAGTGATTTTTGGCTCAGTGACTTCAAGAATCAGCTGTTTTATCATTGTAACTGATAGCCTTTGATGAGTAAACTTGACAAAAGATTTCTGATCACTTTCTGAGTCCATCTAAGATTTTAGCAGCCACAACATCCTGTGCAAAGGATCATCACAGCTTTATTATACATTGCTTATTTTGAACTTTCCGCTTGTTATTCACCTTTTAGACACACCCCCCCCCCCTTTGAATTTGTACTAGAAGAGACAACATTTTGCCTTTTTTGCACCATGTGTGGCTTTATAGACCTTTGGAAAATCCCTTCTCAACCATCTCTTTCCCAGGCAGAAGAGTCCTAGCCTTTCAAATAATTTCTTATTTAGAAGCAAATCCTTACATTTGATTGTCCCTGTTAGTCCTTGCTTTTCATTTTTTTCACCTCCTTTTCAAGATGGAGGTCTATGAAAGTATTCAAAGTGCAGACACACTCTAAATGTAACTGATGGCATAATGATGGTTTCTGTCATATGCTTCCCAACAATTAATTTCACTGTTTATGCAGTGCTACTGGACTTTTAACAGATAGCACTTTCTGGTATAACCCCAAGATCTTATTCCTGAGCAATAATATTTAGTTCAGAGGTTATCACCCAGTTTGTGAAGTTAGGATTTTTATTTTCATGTGCACCACTGTCACATTTATCCCCAGGCCATTTTATCTCCCAGTGAATCAGGACTGATTCTGCAGTTCTTCCTATTTAGCCTGCATCATTGCTATCCTGAAAAAGTTAGTGTACATAAAATATAAGAAATTCTCTACTTAAAACAATAGTCTGCCTAGTTTGATGTTCCCTCTCCAATAGGGAAAATAGGTGATGCCACTTCATTTCTCTGTCAATTCCTGATTTATGGACATACTGGCCCCGAATTTGCCTAATCCTTTTCTGAACCTGCTGATACTCTCTGCCTCAGCAATTTCTCATGGCAACAGTTTCTAGAGTGTTGCTACTTCCAGCATGAAGAAATAGAATAGTGTCATCAGCGACCGTTGCTACTTCGGTAGTCCGCCTTTTTCACACAGTATGGGAATATATTAGACAGTATGGGGTCTAACATCAGTCTGTGGGATTCAGCCAGTGATTTTACTCCACTGTGAAAAAGATGGTTTATTCTTATCTGTGTTTTTTTATCTTTTAATCATTGCTTAGCCATGCAAAGTCCTCCACTCTTATCCCATGGAAACTTTGTTCCCGTAAAAGCCAATGTCAAATGCTCTTTGGAGATCTGAGTGGATTGTATCAACTGGATCCACCTAGTTAGTCTACATGCTCGTAGACTTCTTCAAAGAACTCGAACAGATTTGTGAAACATAACTTTCCGTTGGAAAAAGCTTTGTTGAGTCTTTTCCAGTACACCATATGCATCTGTTTTCAACCATTTATTCAACTGGGTTTTTTCTACCACTTTCCCTGAAATGTGAGTACTAGGCCTTAGCACAGCTCCAAGTACTGTGGCCTTGAGGGAGCAGTTATGAACTGTAGTATATATACATATATACTACTATATACATACACACACACACACACGTGTATCTTTATGTATTTTATATATAAAGCATATAATGTAACAATATATTGTATATTATTATAAATGATGTGTTTTAATAATTTATGGATATATAAAAATATATGTATTTTAACAAACCATTTCCCCTTCCTACTGTAACCACATATCCTGCAATTGCAAGGATGATTTCAGGGAGTGACATGAATGGCATTTTTATGAAACTTTTCATGGAATTATGAAATTGGTACTGGAATAATTTTTATTTGGGGATTTCCCTAGACATCAGAGAACAACAACAGCCTACATCAGATCTCAGTAAAACCCACTGAAGAATTTGCATACAGTTGTAGAGGAAGGAATAGTACAGTGCAACAAGTATGACTCCAATGGCACTTCCATCATCACAATTTCATTTTTTCCACAACTCATTAAAAAAACCCAAAGGGCCTCTTTTTAACCATACTACCTTTAGACATCCATGGAGTTGAAGCAGGTGATCGATCCAGACAAGGGCAAGAGAAAGGCCTGCGTGTAAAGCATGTTGTGGCATTGGTGAGGGGCACAGATGGATCACGCAGCACATCAGCCCTTCCTGGTGAGCAGATGTCCCCAGGATAGAGACAATCAGGCTACAGAGACCTCCAGTTTTTGTTGGAGCTGGTGCCAGCACAGAGCCTGTCCTCAGATCACAGCAGAAACCAAAGGCAGTGCCCATTTGCTGTGGTCCCATAATATTAAGGACGCGTATACTTCTCAGAAGGATCCAAGGCCACAGACTTTGTGAGGAAGAACATTTTGATGCTAAAACTGCTCACATGAGTAGTCACAAGAACGTCTCTAGGAATCAGAGGTTCAGTCATAGCACTGAACCTTGCTTGAGTCATGTTTGAGCTTGAGGAAATGGTGTGCATATGTTCAATTTTAGAGATAGCCTGATTATTTTTGTTCTGCAAAGTGCTATATGCAGGAAACACTTTTCTGTGATAAGTTCCTCATTTACAAAACTAAGTATGACTTTCTTTTCAATTCATTGTAATTTCCTCCTTTTTTTATTTAAATCCTTTTCCACTTTGGTATATTTTGCCTTTCACATTTATGACCTGAATGTAAAATAGCTATTATACAGAGGAACCTACATTTTCTCTGTTTTAGTCATTACATAAGAAGCTACAGTCTTTACATTTTGAAAATCATTGTGGCTTGTGAAGGAAAATATTTCATCACACTTAAGGAGTTGAGAAATGTTAGTACATGAAAAAGAAAAATAGTGTCTAGACATTACTTGTTTATTTCACCGTGCGGTTAACGATTAACATAATTTATTGTATTTTATTTAATGAATGAAAATCCCATTCCTGTAGCAAAGAGGCTGTCCAGTTTCAATGCCCAGATATGCACTTCACAAAGACACTTCTTGCCTTCTCTTCTAACAAGTGGCTCCACTAAATGTGCTGCAACTCTAATGTGGACCTGCACTGGCACTAGAAGAACAAGTTAACTGATTTAATGCATTGTTTATCTCCATCAGTTATGGCTCTAGTGTGCATTGGTGAGATTTAGAAATAGATCTGGGAAAAGCATCAGGACTTAGCACAAAACTATGCACAACAAAGGAGTTCTGTGCTGGGGAGGTCCCAGTTGGGCTCATTCCCATGAGTGACCCCTTTGCTCAGCAGTGAACCCCAAAGGAACTATCTCCTCTGTTACTCCAAAGATACTCCCACTGAACTGCACTCCTGTAACAAGCTATTGTCTTCAGGTGACAAAATATTTAAGGTTGATTCATACATGTAATTGAAAGAGAGCCTATGCTTTCCTTGAGCCCAGCTGTATTGGACTGAAAGAAGACCATCTCGATGCCACACACACAGTGTGAAACCCAAGGTCTCAGCAACGACACTTCCCACAAGCTTTCCTCCTGGCCTCAGCCGACAATGCCTCTCTCTGCTCTGCTGCTCAGACAAAGGCAATAACAAGAAAACTGGCAGAAATAGTTTACTACTTTAAACAAGAAATAAAACCTCACTGGACCTTCAAGGGGAAACACAGAAACAGCTGCGCTGCAGGAACAGGATGCCTCATCTAATCCAGTTTATGAGTATAAGTATCTACCAAAATTGTCTGAGATGGTCTATGGACACTGGCCGAGATAAAGCATAGATGAAGTCTTTCAACATGTTTATGTTGTGCAAAGGAAACACTGTGCCTTGAAAAGGTTCCTGAGACCCAGAGTTTGGGATCTTTTCCTACCCTTATCCCCAGAACCAGGCATCTCATCAGAGGAGGTCAGGTCAGTCAGCCATGATTTGCCTTTGATCGATCTATACTGACTGCTCCCAATCATCTTCGTGACCTTTATGCGGCTGGAAATGATTTCCAGGAGAATTTGCTCCATAACCTTCCCTGGACCTAAGACAAAGATGATTAGCCTGCATTTCCCCGGGTTGTCCTTCCTGAAGATAGCTGTGATGTGTTTTTTCTAAACATCGGACATCTCCCCCAGTCACAACGACCTTTCAAAAATGACAGAGAGGGGGGCCACACGATAACTACCTAAGGACTTTCAGGTACATCCTATCTGGTCCTGTGGACTTGTATCTACCCAATTGGCTCCAGTACTCCTTAACTGTAACTTCCTCAACTGTGAGCAATTCTTTGCTCTGTCAGGGCCCTGAGTGCACTAATAGGCTGTAATTGCCTCAACCACTCTCACCTGAGACCTCCACCCACACACCCACTGACCATGAGGCCAGGAGCTTTCTTAAGCTCAGGCCCAGACTATGAGTCTTTTCCTGAGTCATCTTGTGGCTGTAGAGCCTGTTTCCAGTCCTGTTTCCTGGTGGTCATGAATTATTATTTGGATTTCCCGGTTTGACCTTGGATCTGACTTGTTACCTTGCCTTTGCCTGATGATCACTGGAAGGTTGATGGGACCTGTTGCTGTCACTGCTCCTGTTCAGGAGCTGTGGGACCATGCCCCACCGGTAAGATCCCTGCCTGTGCTGTCCTTGCCCTTGACTCCCACTCCCCGGTGGAGCAGCCCTCCCTGTGCTGTCCTCTGACATGGTCCCACAGACTAGGCTGGGAGGATCAGGGAAGGGGGAGACCAGATGTCAGACCTCACTACTGAAACCCAAGGCCAGAAAGAAAAGCATGGAGCACTTCAGCCTACTCCATGTCTTTTGTCACTAAGTTCTCTGCCGCACTACACAGCAGGGCTGTGTATGCCTTAGATTTCATTTTGCTGCCAGTGTGCTTATAGAAGTCCTTCTTGCTGACCAACATGAGCTCTATGTGTTTCCTACCTAGCTGAGCTTTGGCCTTCCTAGTTTTGCTCCTGCAAAGTCAAGCAAAGTTTCTATATTCCTCCTGGGTAGCCTGTCTCTGCTTCTACTTTCTTTGTGCTTTGCTTTTGCATTTGAGCTCAGCCAGGAGCTCTCTGGCTCTTCCATGGGCCCCTTCTCCCATATTTGGTTCCTGCATATCAGAATGAGCTTTACTTATTTCAGAACTCTCACCTCTCATGAAAGTTAATTGGGAGTTTTTGAGTCATTCCAATGCAAGCCAAATTTTTTTCCAGGCTTTCCTATAAAGTAAATGTCCCTTGCTGAGCGGGAACTGGAGTATTTGAGACATCAGTTTGCTGTAAAAGATAACGTGAGGTGGTAAAGGAACTAGTGGTGGACAGAAATACGAATGCAAAATCATAGTACATACTTTCAGTGTGAATCCTATGGTTAAAATGCTAGTCTTGCCCTGTGCTGTCTCTTCTGACCTGCAAGCAGATATGCAGGGAATACTGTAGATTTTCAGTAGTTTCAGTTCATTCATCCTCTAACACAAAACCAAATGGCCCCTAGCCATAGTGCCAGTTCCCGTTGTGTTGTGGGTTGGGATAGCTGTCTGGAGGACAGCTGAGGCTGGCAGAGGCTTGAGCAGGGTTGTGTGGGGCCCTGCTGCTTGCCTCTGCAGGCGACGGTGGTGTTGGCCAGCGGGGTTGCTTGGGATGCAGCTGTGCAGTGGCTCCTCTGCGTGCCAAGTCCCCATGGGGCTGCAAAGTGCTCGCTGCGGAGCAAGGGCTTCAAACCCTCTTCTCCTGGGTGCGGACCTGGTACAGCTGCTGTAGCTCACCCTCGGGTGTTAGAGCAGCGGCTGCTTGCTCTTTTCTGGCCCTGCCTGTGGACTGTGACAGTGTAGCGTTAAACAAGAGCTTTGTCAAAAGCTTGTTCAATTCTGCTAACTGATGAAGCAGCTGGCTTGCTGATTCTCAGTAGCTTTATACAAATCCTAACCCATAATCAAGAATTTACATGAGCCTTTATGGGAGGAGAGTTGGTAGAAAGATGGGAGGTGATATGGATTTCCTGCCCATCTCCTGTTGCAGTGGAGACCTCCGAGTTCTGAACATGCTGAGCCTGACCCAGTCTTTGTTTTAGGGGGAAAAAAACCCAACATATTGTACAGCAATATATAAAACCACCACATCTTTTCAGCCAGAAGTATTTTGACATCAGAGAAAACTACTGGTTACAGAAAGCACAAACCTTTTGTGGCATGGGAGTGACAGCAGCACATGATGTGCTCGGCTGTGTTCAGAGGCGGGGACTGGGGAAATGACTGATTTCACACATTTGCTTTATGCCAGCTTACGGGTATGGTGCAGGCTAGCGACTCTCGTGTCCACACAGTGACCTTATCAGGGCTTGCTGGACAATAGCTCAGGTGTCGGTTAGGTCAAACTGGAAATACTAAGAAATCGTATCAGGCCAAATTTGTGCACAGATGGCAAAGCAATTGGGAATAAGGACAAGATAGCCCTAATTTCACAGAAGTAATGTCAAAAATATGTTTTAGTTTGCCTGTGATGAATTCCATGAAAATATTTTTCATTTGGTATTAGCCCAATTTGTGTGAGTAACAGCTAATTAAAGAAAAAATAAAGGATGAAAAAAACCCTTCTAATAATCTATTCAAGGAAGCTCTCAGGAAATTTAAAGAGGTAATATGTACTTAATGGAGGGGCTAAAAATGTAGCTGCATGTAATTATGGCAGGAAAAAGAAAATTTCAAAAGCTGTTCAGTGGAGCTTCCCCAAAATGGTAGTCCATAGGGAGATGGAGGAGAGCAGGATTTACACTGCATCCCTCACATGCCTTCTGACAGGACCCTTCCAGCCCCACTCCTCATGGGGCCGTAGGCTCTCTTTTCACCCCAGCCATCCAGGTAAGAGGATCCACCTCTGAGCCCCGGAGCAGACGGCTAATGCAGCCAGCATTGCCGCTCACTGTCAGCGTTGGCTGTCCATGGCAGTTGCTTTCCAGTCCCACCACACCTGGAGCTCCAGGCTTTTTCTTTTTCTGTCTCTTCCCAGCCCTGAAGCTGGGTGGTACCATCGTCAAAGTCCCCCAACGTTTGTCAGAGGAGCAACCTTTCAATTCTTTGTCTGGGAACTTGTTTTTTTGAAGTATGTTTCTTGTCCCTCAATCTAGAAATAGTGGTTTTTTTCTTTATTTAAAAAATCTTGAAGCTAGTTTAGTTCTCATTTTAAGATTCAAATTTTATTTTTCAATTATAGATAATTTCTCTTCTCCAAAGAAGCCG
>NW_009601587.1:0-1295 GCF_000690535.1 Cariama cristata | reverse complement strand
GTCAAAAATCACCCATTCCAGATCCCGGATGGTGTCGGAGCCGTTGTAGAGCATCGAACTGTGGGGAGAACAAGGGGGGGAGGGTGAAATTTGGGAGTACCAGGGCTCCCCCCCCGCCATGAAATAATCACTTAGGGAGAGAATTCTCAAAAATATATTAAAATTTAATTTCTATTGACGTATAGGGATAGGACGTTGCTCGGGAGCAACGCGGCTGGGACACAAAAAATCCGCTCTGAAACAACCCGGCCTGCGTCTGCAAGCAGAACGCAGTGACCCAAAGAGGATCCAAGACAGAACAAGCTCAAAATCGCCCAATTTTGGGGCAAAATTGCGTCCGTGGATGAATTTTCCTCGTTATCATCTCATTTTAATACAAAACCCGCACTGCTACCCGCTTCCAAGGGAAAAACCCTGCTCCCCACGGAATTTGCGCAGAGAATTTTGCTTTTAAATCCAAATGAGGATTTAAAGTTTGCGTCGATCGATAACACAAATCTGTAGGATCAGGGTTGCCCAAATTTCATATAAACGGAACAAAAAAAAAGACAAAATGATGTAAATGGAAGAAGAAAGGCTGGGAAAATCGCGATCATATTTCAAGCGACACATCCGCTATCGTAACTCACACGATATTCGCTATCGTATTTTCGCGCACGATACTTGTTATTGTGGCCCAAGTAAGATCGCGCGCAGTTTTCTTCTTAAATTTGTTAAGCAAACTAAACCGCTCCTCAAAACAGTTCACCAAAAACGTGTGAAATATCCCAATTTTGAAAATTTTGCAAATTAAGTCCGTGCTCGAGTGCTTTTACAATGCATTCCTATATGAGATATACTTTTGGAATATATTTTTAAGAACAACTTTGGAATACTTTTAAATGTTTTGGGTTTTGCCTAGGAAAGCAATGTTTTCAATTATACAATTTCAGATAATTTTAAGTCGATAAACAACTCGGTGTCATTTTCAGTTTTAACTTATTTCACGCCTCAGACAACAAATCTGACCAGTATCGATATTTAATAACCACCTGATAAATACTTCCTAAATATTTTTATAAGTACATGTTAAATATTTTTTGTAAGTATCTGCTAAATATTTGCCCTAAATTCCTAAGTTCCTCACAAATCTTGTCTCGCAAACTTCCCGCCTCGCAAATCCCCCCTCACAAATCTTTCCCCCCTCCTCACAAAATCCCCTCAAATTTCACTTTTTCCCCATTTCTTCACCCTCCCCCGTGCCTCCGGCACGCTCTGACTCCGTCACTTTTAACCGTGCCCCCCCCAAATCGCCG
>NW_009601586.1:1697-1904 GCF_000690535.1 Cariama cristata | reverse complement strand
GGGCAGTGCCCTACACCCCCTCCCCAGCCACCCCCCCACTGCTGCCTGGGGCTGTGCACCCTGCACCCTCCCTTTGGCCTGGGCAGCCGGGGGATTCTGCCCAAATTCTCCTGTCGATCTACCCTCTGTGGCCTGGGATCCGCCCCGGACTGTGACGTTTGTCCACTCACCTCCCCGGGCGCTCTGTCTCCCGGGAGCCCCCAAGCC
>NW_009601586.1:1008-1629 GCF_000690535.1 Cariama cristata | reverse complement strand
TCCAGAGAGCCTCTTTGGTGCTGGGAGGGCATTGCCTGCCTTCCCCGGGGGCTGGGGACGTCCCCTTCCCACGGAGATGGTCCTGGGTGACAGCGAGCCTTGCAGCCCAGTAGCGCATCAGGGCAACGTGTCGCCTTCCCAGTTGCTTAGCCCTGGTCTGGGGGAGATGGCGTCCCCAGGAGAGCCCCGGGCTGCTCCGCTCGGTGCGTCGTGGGGGCCGTGAGCTGCTGGGACACCGGGCTAGTGACGGGAGCCTTTCGCTCCCGGATTACTCCGACACTTGTTAGCTGGAATTGACTTGGGATGCCTCCAGGCCACCCCGCGTGCTGGTGGCTTGTCTCGCTGACTCCTCTCCTCTCTCCGCAGACACGAGCGGTGAGAACATCGCCGAGTCCCTCGTGGCTGAAGGGCTGGCTTCCCGCCGGGAAGGGATCCGAGCCAACAAGTACGTATCCGACTGCGTTCCTGTGCTGCCCCGGTGAGCCCGTGCTGCGCCGGTTCTCTGCGGTTATTTACCAGGGCGCAGAACCGTTGGGTTCCTCAGCTTTTGCTGGGCACCAGCCCCTGCTCCTCGGCTCTCTGGTGCCTGGGTTTCACAGGCATTGGTGTCCCAGCACGGTG
>NW_009601586.1:723-948 GCF_000690535.1 Cariama cristata | reverse complement strand
CTTGCCCTGCATGCTGAAGCACCAGAGCTGTGAGCCTGGGCTGCGGAGCAGAAAATCTTCTGAAGCTCTTGGTCGCTGGAAAATAACGCCTGGCGTGGAGTTGAGGTGCTTTAATTCATGCCAGAGTGGGTGTTGTGATGTTCCTGCCCCTCGCCCTACGTCCGGGCGGTGCGATGCCTGTGCCAATGCCGTGGGAGCTGATGCCGATGCTTTGCCCTGGTCCCG
>NW_009601586.1:0-624 GCF_000690535.1 Cariama cristata | reverse complement strand
TCAACTGTGGTGTGCTGGCATCCCCACGCACGGCCCCGGGCACCGGCTATCCTATTCCAGGGGTGCGAGTTGTTTCTGTGGCACTGCTATAAATACCGGTCGGACGCTATTTCCATCCCCACGCCTGCTGGGCTGGAAACTTGCCCGTGTCGCTTCCTAAAACCGTTCCTGGCACACTTGGATGCTTTCCACCCAGTGTTTTGGGTAGTGCAGCCTGTAAACAGGTACGTTGAGTGAACAGGCGTGCGTTGCCGAGGGCGTGGATGGGTTATTTTATACCCAGGCTTGCTGGTGCTGAAACTTGGAGTGCCGGCGAGTCCTCCTTGCTGCCTGCCCAGGGACACGGTCCTTGTCCCAAGCCCTTGGGGAGCGTGCCCCCTGCCTGGTGCTGGTGGGCTCTGGGTGCCGTTGGCAGACTTTGATGGCTCTGCTTTGGCACGGTCGGGGAGCATCGCAGGGCAGCGATGCCTGGCAGAGGCAGCAAAGCTGCTGTGCCCGTGCTGGGGGGGCTGCAGAAGCTGCCGGCCTGCGGGGCGGCTGGGGCTGGGGGCGAAGAGCTGCTGGGAGAGCAGGTGCAGCACCGGAGGCGCAGCCCGGCGGCGTTTGTAGGATGAATGGGGTTCA
>NW_009601585.1:0-1634 GCF_000690535.1 Cariama cristata | reverse complement strand
TGATTCTATGATCTCTTAAAACACCTCAAGTTAATCATGGTATTGTGGTTGTGTTTGGACTTGTGACAGGCTAGAGCAAGGGCTGCCTGATGAAGCCTATCAGAATGCAAGAAGTTTGTCCTTTGTTGGGCTACAGATGTGGAAAGTTAGGTTTAGTTTCTGGATCGTGGAAGACCTGCAGTTGCTGTTAGACTAAGAGGCTAGGTTTTGGCTTTGAGTCTGCCGAAGTCACCAGTCTTCCACTTGGGCTCAAATTTCTGTTGGGCCATGTGTCTGGGATGAAAGAGGGAAATTCCTAAATACAGCTGCAATTAGTTCTGGGATAGCCAAGTGTTTCTTTTCTGGCCTTAATACAGGAGTTTGTGTAATGACTGAAAAACTAGGCTAATTCACCGTTCCTGCAGATGCCACAAGACGTGCAGGAGTGCTGGGCTCAGCAAGGGAAAGGGAATGTGATGGGACGGGCTATGTTTGGGTTTAGGTGAAGTTCGTCTTTCAGGTCCACAAGGGTCTGAGAAGTTAAATGTACTCCTACGCGGTGTGCGTGCTGTAATTGCTCTCGTGAGGGCTGACACCTTTAGTTGGGCTAGTATTTAAGTTTGGGTCACTGGCCCAGAGTTTAAGCTTACGATTAGCCCTTGGAACAGAAGTGGCTGGAGCGTCAGGTTTAACACAATGTTCCAGACCAATATAAGAGCCATACTGGGAGAAATTTTGGGGCAGAGTTAGCTGGCCTGACTGGATTCAGGCCAAGGTTAAGGGCTTGTGATAGCTTGAGCTGAAAAGCAACATTTATGTCTGCATCCTGCTAGGGCTGCTAGGCTTCAACCTGAGTTAGTCCTAACTTATTAATCCAAATGATTTAATCTGGAGAGTCCGAAGGATCAAGTAGGGCTTGGGGTTAGTGTTAGTGACAGCATCACTTAGTATTGTACAGGCCATGAGAAGCAGTATAACGACTGCTGAAAAAATCAAATGAGGCCAAGGTTAGCTATGGGGCAAGCAGGGCCTAAGTTTAGGGCTAAGTGGTTAAAGTTTGGCTGCGGAGGGGGCTGAAGAGCTTTGTGAACGTCCCTCCTCCAAACTGGTGCATTGCTCCTTTTTCTACGGGAGAGAGGGACTTCACAGGAAAAAGTCTAACAGACGGAGGAAGCAGGAGAAAGAAGAAAAAGAGACACCAGTACTTATCAAGTCTTTGAGACCACAAGGGAATGGTTTAGAAGACTATACACATGTGCACATCTGTTTTCCCCAATCTTTAACCTTCCTCCCATCCTTCCTGTCTCCCTGCGAGTCTCCCTTCCCCCCAACTCCCACAGTCCTCTGCCTCTCCATGTCACACAGACCTTCCTTTCTTTTTGTTCCTCTGCGTCCTTCCCAGCCCCAGCACAGGGCAGAGGCAGCAAGAGAGCAGAAAAACAAGGCAAGCAGCTCTACTATAATTTTTTTTTCATCCTGTGTCCAAGCCAATAACAAGAACTACAACCACAACCACCATCACCACCACCACAATAACAATAATGGAAGTGCTGCGGCGCCGTAGCTTTGCTAGCCTGCGGGGAGAGGTAAGTGAGGGTGGCAGGGGTTTCACCACAAGCCTTCGGGGAGGGCTCTCGGAGGCTGGAGGGGGTTCT
>NW_009601584.1:3372-5919 GCF_000690535.1 Cariama cristata | reverse complement strand
TATTAATTTAAATATTAATATTAAATTCTTAAATACTATTAAATATTTTCAATTTTAACAGCTGTTTCCATCTAATTCCACAATCTACATTAGCTGAAGAGGCCTGCAAACACCTCATTCCATCAAGGTAGGATCCAAAAAAGGCTCCTGACATCATGAACATAACTATGTACCTAAAGAACTAATGCCTGGTTAACAGGGAAGTCTAGTTCACACTTTCAGTATGATGCAACTGAAGGCAGTGTTGCATGGTCCTGAGGTCAGAGATCCGAAAGAAATACAAACACAGAATTTGTGCCTATTCAACTAGCTAGACTAAAACATAAAAATAGTTTATTATTGCAATCAGTTGCAATAGACAGGTGTAAGTTGTTAATAGCTGAACAGACAGACCTCCATAAGGAAACTGATTTAGTAGTAACTTAATAGAATAATATCATGCTGACCTCAAAGAGATCAAAAGAATTATGGCTAAGTGAAATGAATTAAAAAAACCCAGCAGCTTAATATAAAGTACCTTGCACTTCTGCAAATCTTTCCATCACAGGGCGAGATATTTACGAGCCAGAAATGTATTTCAAGAGAACTGAAGAAGTAGTCATAGTCCTGCTTTTATCACTAACAAGGTCAATACAGTCTATACAGTACTCTAGAGAATGAAGAGGACATTACCTCAGATAAACAACTTAAGATGCAGGACACTCTTTTTAAGAGATAGAAGAAAACAATGTTTATGGTTGCTTTGGCTTCAGAGATCAAAGTTGTTTATTTCAACTGTTGTCAGTTTTATGTTGTTGAATTCTTTCAAACTTAATGTATCAGCCACTTGAAAAAAGAGAACAGTAACTTCAAACATACTAGCCTTGAGAATTTTGTGCTGGATTTAGCAAAACGCAGTAATAGAAAAAAATTTTTCTTCCAAATTAACTTCTAAAATATTGTAAACTTCAACAAAATTCTTTATGTTGTGTTTTCAAAGCACTATTTAATAAAAGAAACTAATAGAAACAAACCTTTTTGTTGAACCGAAAGAAATATGGTTAAAGATTTCAATTTGCTTTAGCAAGCCAAGTTATGATTAACAGTCCATGTGCAGCCTTTTATGACTTACTTCAACAGCATAATTGTATGTTAAGGCAGCAAATGTATCACATACTCTTTTTAGTATCATGTCAGCAATTTCTCACATCTCAGTGGAACGCCTCACAATTTGTTTTTCCCATTTCTGGGAATGTATTAACACCACCAGATGGCACCAGTGCCCCAACTTCAATAAGGCAGGTCTGCATCTTAAAAACGCAGAATGAGGAGGACTGCCCTACCCCTCAACCAGAAAAAGACATTAAAAACAACTTTTCCACATTTGTTGTCTCTGTCTTCTTAAAACAAAGATCTACTGAGCACAAACGAAGCATGCAATTAATCTGAATCAGTACACAGTATTGTGACATTTTGCGAAACCAGAACTAGCCCCGGAACACAGAGAGCAGCATGCTTCCTGATGTATTTGTTCAGGGGGGTATGTTGTTATTTTAAGTTTACCTTCTGTTGAGGGGAATACTGCATTTCAGTTCTGTGCCCATTTCATGGGTATGCTGAGCAATTTGCAGAGATCACATCACATAAGAAATAACTGACAGGTGAGGTTTCTCCAGTTCCAGTGGAAATTAAGGTATTAATCTTTCATCATCTCAGAAAAAAATAGAGATGGCCTGCAAGACTAGTACACTACTTTTTCACTTTTCTGAGTATTTGCCTCACTGTTACATGGATAAAACACTACTAAAACTGATATGTAATTTGTTCCAAAGAAGGATTTTTAATCGCCTAATATTACTTACAGAAACGAGGGCCACACTCTATTACAATACTCTTGCAAAGAAAGCCACTTGCCTTCCAGCCTATGTATAGTATTTGCTCTTTTCCTGTGAAAAGATTCATGACTGATGATCAATTTCTCCGCCAGTGAACACTGTGAAGGTGAAAGGCAAAACATCAAAGGAGACTTAACGGAAAATCAGGCTGCACCTGGCAGCCCAAAAGAGGCAATGCTGCAGCAGTTCCAAGCCCCCAGATACAACTAGTAGTGAGGCTGAGCACATATTCCCAGAAAGTGCACACATACACACACAGCACACGTATACAACACATACACGCCACAGTCAGTGACAACAGATCAACCAAGACAAACACACACAGCATGCATGTGAAGACAGCACCAACAGCCTCACCCTGCTCCCCTCTCTAACTGAGCAGAATGGAGGTCCACTATTGAGAATATATACACATACATGCAAGGCGGATCCCCCCAGCAGCTGGACTCAGACCCCTAGTCTGCCCAGTAGCTGTCCCCTGGATCCCAGTCTCAACAACCGCTGTCACCTGGACATACATGCCTTTAAAGCCACTGCCCTACTCCAGCTGCTGGTACAGGTTGTCTGGGGTCTAGCTGCTGGTATGCACACAGACACAGCGGTCGCTGGGACTCTCCTGCTCCCCGAGTAGCTCCCCCCTCCACCGCCCACCATCAGAGACACACAGGCACAC